>NC_142929.1:30566571-30628547 GCF_046866305.1 Octopus bimaculoides | reverse complement strand
ACTTATGACCCTTTCAAGCCTTCTGAAACTGGTGAGAATGATGCTGTTAATGTTTTATTTATCCTTTAGCATTCAGATTACGCTGTCAAATGTATTACTTATTTATTCACATTGTTTTTTTCTTGTTTTGTTTTTTCTCCCAGTACTCCATACACATATTAGCCCTTACTTTTAAGAGGGCAAAATATGTAATGGTTTGAGTTATTGTGCTCAGTATTCCTTTACAGTGAATATAAAAAATTAACAAAAAATAGAACAAAAAAATTATATGCCGAGCAAGAACCAACAAAACTTCGTTGGGGGGAAGGGGGGGGGGGGGGGGGTCAGCGAATTGCACAAAAAAAACTAGTTTAGTTGTGTTTTCAAAAATTACTGAGTGTAATCAATGCATTCATACCCAATTGCAGTAAGTCTGCTGTATTCATGATATTGATCTGAAAGCCATAAGCTTTACAGTGTGGTTAAGAAGTTCACCCTGCAAATCCTTGGTTCTGGGTTCAATTGCACTGCATGACACCATAGGCCACTAGCATACCATAGGTTTGCCAATTACATTTTCAGAGAAAGTTGGGAGATGGGTGCTGTATGAAAGCCCATCATATATATATGACCCAGCATTGAGCTAGGTACATACACACACACACACACACACACACACACAAAACGGTGGCTTAGTAGTTAAAAAAAAAGAGAGCTAAAATGAGTAACTGACTGCAGAAGGTGCTGGCCCCAATAAGATCAAACAAAACCATTGAGGGTGATTCCCTTATGATGAAAAAAATCCTCTAGTCAAGAAGGTAAAAGTTCTCCAGAATATATCAACTTCATCTAAATAATATATACACATAATTTCATTAAGAGGAATCATGCAAATATACTCTGCAGTTCATGGATTCTGTTGTACTTCAATACTCCAATGCATCCTGCACATGCTTTTCTTTTGCTTCCAATCCATTATAAGCCTTTTGCTTGTAAATGTTTTCAATGAATGCATAGTTTCTGGTTCCTCTATATTCAGAAAGTTTTCAATCCAGAAGATACTAAGTAGTAGCTTAGCAAGGTAACTAACCTCCAGTTGAATAATTGAGAAGAGTCAGACTATCTTTAGGTGTTGTTTCACAGAATCTGGCAAACTACATGATAAAGCCCAGAGAAATTACTGTCAGTGTCTACCTCACTACTTCAGTACATTTACTTACAGAATATGAGATGAACAAAAAGGGGTTTACGGAATATTATGTTTTACCAGAAGACTAAATCGCTGTCTGAATTCAAGCCTAATTCTGATCCAACCATTCACAGACTTAGTCTTAACCTTTCAGCATTTAAACTGGCCATATCTGGCCAAATATTCCACCTGCTTTATTTTCAAACTGGCCAGATCTGATCTCTCACACTTACCCCTACAAGATTATTCCCAAAATAAAACATCAAAATATCAACGCTAGAAGATAATGCATGATTAATTCCAAACCAATGTGAATAAATAAGCATTAGTTTTGATGGAATGTGAATAATAAAGGGTTAATCTTATCAGTTCCACTATTTATCCAACTTGAACTTAAACACACTCTCTCTCTCTCTCACTCTCTCGTACAGAATATACCAGGATTCTTTCTGCCAGTTTTGTGTCATCCACCTGAAGAACACCATATCTTTCTCTTGCTGTCTCTCCTCCTCTAATACAGCATTTTACTTCTGTTAAACTTAATCATGGAGCTACTTCACTAATGACTGGGATTACATGTTCCTGTACAATGATATACACTAAGTGAGAAACTGAAGTGACATCAACCCACCTCGACACTTTTATCATTTCAACAACTTTACCCGAATGTCACGCAACATTATATTAGTGTTCAATAATTGCCTCTATTTTCAATCTCATTTCTACAAACTCATTCTTAATTAATTACCAAAGAAAATTAATGAAACTCTAATTAGTTATTTGGCACTCTAACAAAAGCTTGAAGTCAATGATTCAAGGAAATTCTGGTAATATAAACTAAAGAAATTATGTTCAAATACATAGTATAATGGCACAAAGTCCATGAAAAGGTCAACCTTTTTTTTTTAACATTAATCTCAAGATAAAAATTGGTTTGTGATTGTGCAGGATATGAAATTTTGTGTCCATGAAAGGAACATACACACAAGAAAACTTCTACTAAACTTGACAATGAATGAATCAGAGTATTCTGTATGCCTTCAAATACTGTGATAGCATAATAAAGGCACTAATTACGAGAAATTATGGAAATTCTTTGAAGTGGCCAAAGCAAGGTAAATAAACAAATAACTAAACTAAAATTATAAAATCAAATTCTTAACCCTTTTCTTACCATATTTCTGTTTGAATACAATATACACTACCTTTGTTGCAATTAATTTTGAAAATGACAAAGAATTTACAAAACTAAATTTGTCATTATAAAGCTGGTATTTGGAACATAAATTAACATGATATTCTGATAGAAGTTTTAATGAAGGTCAGTTTAAATAGGAAGTTTGTATCAAAGAACCAGGCAGATTAGTATCAAGAAGATTAAATAACCTACTTTTATTTGAAATAATTTAAAGGTAATAGTAAATTTAGTAAAATAACTTTGTCATTGTTAAGCTAATGCTTAGGACACTAATTAGTAGGAAATTTTGATTGAGAGTTTTAATTTAGAACACTTTAAAACAAGAAGTTTGTATCATAGAATCACAGTCAAGCTCAAGTGGTCTGGTATCAAATCAAAAAAGGTTAAACGAGAAAAATGGTCACAAGTAGATTGTTGGCCTTAATCAAACATTGATTAGTTGTGCGGTTGCTTAGCATGTTATTAGTATTTTAATTTCAATTCCAATGTGATAAATAATCATATTTTACACTCATCTGATAGATTACCACTAAAGTGCAACTATTTGAGATTATACATTAACCCTTTAGCATTCAAACAGGCCAAGTCTTGCTCAAATATTCTACAAGTTTCACATTCAAATTGACTGACTAACCTCTCACACCTAACCTACACTAACATTCTAAAAATGAACAATCACATCATTGAAACCTCAAAGCTATAAGATAATGCATGATTAATTCAAAACAATTCGGAACGTTAAAGGGTTAAATGATGCAACAGTTTTTCTTATGTTCTAATAAACTTCCATCAAATCAAGCAACTCTTTTCTTCTTTGACTAGCTTTCAATTACTGGACTACATTTGGGCTGATTGATCCCTGAAAATTTTACTGACAATTTATTGATATTTATTTGTGCAACTGCTGAGTTACCAGACATAGCCAGACAAATATAAACACAGACAGAAACACATTCTTTCATTCATTCACTTTTGCATTTGTATTTCCATGGCAGCTTGGGTTCATTAAATAAATATATTATTGAGGCATTGCTTTACATCCAGATGCAATTCCTCTAACACTTATTTGTTTTTCAACTAAGAGTTATCTTAATCCACATGTCTATGAACACAGCAGATGACCTGATGAAAGCAGCAAAGAACAACAATGTCACCCCATAACTGATTAACTTTTCTGATAAGCTTCAATGTAAACAAACAAACACGCAATCAAATGGTGGGGACGGGAGATCATACACAACACACAAAGCATGAGCTTCTGTACAATTTCTGCTGACTAATTTTTTTTTTTTATATGACATTAGATGAATGTAGCCTCTTGTAGAAGACACATACATAAGGCACTATGAAGTAGGACTCAGCCCAAAACCTCATTTCTGGCCGCTAATGTATTTAGCACAGCTAAAATCTTTAAAAGGCAATCTCTTGTGAAAACATTACTTTAAGAAACAAAAACGAATGAATTAATAAAGATATATATCTAGTACATCTTGTAAGGTGGTTGGTGTTAGGGAGAGTATCCAGCAGTAAAAATAACCATGCCAAAGCAGATTTTGGAGTGTGGCATAGTCCTCTTGTTCAACTGTTCAACTCATGCCAGCATAGAAATCGGATGTTAAATGATGATGATATTTGTAATACTTATGTAGGCCTTCCTAAGACATGGTTAAGAAATGCTGGTGAACAGGATTCTTCATTTGGCCAGCTATTTGTGTAGCATATGATCATTCAATGAGGTTAATTTAGGATTAAATAGCAACTTCAAATTGAGAATTTTTTTTTTTCCGTTTTCCTCAGCAAGAATACACATGCATTCCTTCCTATATTAGTTTACGATTCAATTTACCATTCAAGTTGCTACTATATCAAGGTTTATAAACATTATCTTATCCTTATTTCCTTACTGCTTTCAATCTAAAGTGTCATGCATGTCATACTTTCTGACTATTATTGCCATCTGTTTTATCATGCAACTATAGGTGGAAAAGTTTATGCTGGAGCAGTTATTCCCTTCCTATCACCATCCACTCTATAAAGTTGAAGTGGAGCCTACTTTCTGAAAGTTTTACAGTCAAGCAAACTGCAGTAAATTCACTTAGGTGCTTTATTCAAGAGTAACAAACGGTGAGTTGTGCACCCTACAGCTTTATTTTAAAACCATTTTATTTTATTTTTTTTATATATCATTTTTTAAATTCCGTGGCTAAGAATGACACTGAATGGATTACGCACAAAGTATTTTGACTCTATTCATTCTGAAAAACCTGCTTCAAAATCAGAATTAGGTGATTTCAGTTCGGTTTCTGATTATTGTGTACAACTACATTAAAGCATGGGTGGGGGGTTAAGTCCTGCTTTATTGTTAAACTACCTGGTATTGGAAAAAAATCATGAGTTAAATGTCAATTTTACATTCATGGACAAACTCTATAAGCAGTCAGATGAGATTCTTAGCATTAAATAGCTTAACATGAAAATGGTAATCTATGACCCTGAATCGGAAAATGTAAGAAAGTTTCTGAAAAGAAGTAGATGTTTGTGTATGTAACTATTTTCATTGAGCTAACTTGCTATTTCATTAGCTGACCTAAATTATTTTGAATAGAAGTAAATATTTTTAGTTAATAGTTGTGGCAAAAATTGAACCAACCAGTGATGTACAAGACACAAATGCTTCCAAATGTTATGAAAGCACCTATGTACACTGAGAGTGATAGATCTAGACCAATCAATAAAATAAATTAGAAAACATTTTAAAACTTTATCATGTCAAAATATAATAGCATCTGAGTTTAGTCTATCACTGAATTTCCCAAACAATCTTACAATTGGATCAGAGATTTCTGCTTTATTGGACATATAATCTAGCAAGACTATTCACTATTTAGCTAAAGCATGTGGATTAAGTCTAGTGATAGAGTATTTTATGGAAATGTCAGTAGCTATTCCTTTATTAGTCAACCACAGATAAATGAAACTCAAATAAGAAATAAAATTTGCAGTTATATTTGTAACTGTAAAGCATATTGCAGTTTAAACAGAGTAAATAAATGTCTACTTTGTCTGGTTGGAAGAAGTTAAATAAATAAAAATCTTAAGGTACCAATCACTATTATTATGGTATGGCTAATTACAAAAGCATTTGTATTGTCAGAGAATACTAAAGTAATTTTAGTAATCTCAGTATATCCAGAGGGGTCATAATTATAAGTTGTGGAAAAAAGGCTTTAACTTTTAATAGCTAACAATTACAACAAAACTGTCATTAGTTTTCACAATTGCCTGTAAGTCACTTTTGACTTGTGGACAAAAAGCCATTGATTTTAATAATTACCTAAATACTGGGTACAAATTTTGGCACATGGTCAGCAATTTTGGGGGAAGGGACAAGTTGATTACATCAACCCCAGTGCTGAACTGTTACTTATTTTATCAACTCCTGAAAGGATAAAACGTATAGACAATCTCAGTGGTATTTGTAAAATGCAGCAGGAAGTGTAAAAAAAATTATGATGTTTGAATGTTTACACTGCAATGTTTGCCAGATTGCTGCAAATGTGATACTGAATAGGGAAAGAATTCTAGAAAGATATAACAAAGACACCCACAAGTCAATCTTTAACTGCAGAAAACTTTTTGACAAAGATTGAACATCGGGTCGACTAGATGTACATGAGAAGTCAGAAGGTGGGGTACTCAAGCAAATAGTACCTCTCGTACTGCTCACATGACTTTCTTGATTAAATAAAAACCTTAAGGTATCAAAATAACATCATGAATGGTAGTAACTGTAATGGCACTATTATAGGTAAACTATAATATGGGTGAATGAATGTTCAGAAAATTGCAGCCAAAGAAGTGCCTCTAAGACCACAGTGGATAATGTATTCCTTGATATATTACAGCTGAAAAAAATGGAACTATTGCAGCAAAAAGGCTTCCAGTTATAGTTCAACTTAACCAGGATAAATTTGATACCAAACTACTAGTACAATTGATTTATTGTCTCGTAGAAAAGAAAATTATATGACAAAATGAGTATAGTGTAGAAAATTAGTAAGTCTTGAGAAGCTACACAGGAGCGGAGAAGAAAAATGTATGATCTGTTAGAAATGCAACATTAATTTAGAAGAAGGCAGCAAGCTGGCAAAAATGTTAGCGTGCTGGACGAAATATTTAGTGGTATCATGTCAGTCTGAGTTCAAATTCTGCTGAGGTTGACTTTGCCTTTCATCCTTTCAGGGTTGATAAATTGAGTACTAGTTGCATATTGAGGTCGATCTAATCGACTGGCCCCCTCCCCCAAAAATTCAAGCTTTGTGCCTAGAGTAGAAAAGAACATTAATTTAGTAGATAGGCAGAGCAGAGCACCGGCTGATAGAGTAATTGACCATTAAAGATATTCGTTGGATTTGTACAAGGGAGTCAACGATACTAACGCAAACAAATGATGCAAATGGGTGGAGGCTGAGTGACAAGCATGATGCATATACACTCATTTACACTAATTCTAGGAGTTTGTACACATATACTATATACATGTTAACATTAGTTGGTGCAAAAATAAATATAGTTTTCAGTCATGAATTATGAAGCAATATATCTCATGAGGCGCAGGAGTGGCTATGTGGTAAGTAGCTTGCTTACCAACCACATGGTTCTGGGATCAGTCCTACTGCGTGGCGCCTTGGGCAAGTGTCTTCTACTATAGCCTTGGGCCGACCAAAGCCATGTGAGCAGATTTGGTAGACGGAAACTGAAACAAGCTCGTTGTATATATGTATATATATATATGTATGTATGTATGTGTGTTTGTGTGTCTGTGTTTGTCCCCCCCCCCCCCCCCCGCCATCGCTTGACAACCGATGCTGGTGTGTTTACTTCCCCGTAACTTAGCAGTTCAGCAAAAATGGACCGATTGAATAAGTACTACCCTCACAAAGAATAAGTCCTGGGGTCGATTTTCTCAACTAAAGGTGGTGCTCCAGCATGGCCGAAGTCAAATAACTGAAACAAGTAAAAGAGTAAAGAGTAATTAAAATAATTAGAATTTTCCTATTTTTGCCAAGAAAACAATAAGCCTATTCTGGTATCCTGGAAATAGTAAATTCTTCAAAATTGTTCTGAACTAGATGTTGAAATTATTACAATATTTTCTTATACTGAAATTTATCAAGATATTTGCAAAAGTGGTGGTCAGTTTGAGAAAGGACTGAGGAGTAAGCTTAGTGGGGTAGCGTTTTTGTGGCTGGTGCATTTAACCTTTAGAGTCATGTGCAGGCACACATGTGGTAGGTATTATCATAGAGAAAAATGGGATCTTTCAAGTTACCCAATGCAGGACATAAACATTGCACTTTTTAATGCATTTTGTTGATTTCCTAATCATATTTCTCCGATGAGATGGTTTTCCAAGATCTAAGAATTAGTGGTGGATTATCCTACTTTCTAATCTCCAACCACTGAATATAACCTTTTCCATGCAGATTCAGTTTAGGAAAGTATGCTAATTCTTCACCTCAGTCCAACCACTGTGCAGAACACACTCAGCTGTCATAAAATCCATTTTCCTTTTCATGTCAAAATGGAATCAAGAAATGCATTGTTTTTGTTGCATGTAAAAAAAAAATAGGGCTATTAATTTGACTTTTGTTCAGTTCCAGCTGCACCTATTTGTTGAGCCTTTTTGACCTTTCTGTGTGCTGCAAAATGTTAAAAAGCTGTTGAACATTTAAGGTTTCTGAATTCGTCCCTCAACTAGTCATTGTCAGTGGTAGAAGGTTCTGTGCAGCCTTTCAAATCTTCAAAGTTGCCATTTCCTCTATGAAATTTAATGGAACAAATGTCAAGTAGTACATTTCACTGATATTGCAAGTACTTTCTATTGCTTTGCATTCTATTTTACACGCGTACAAAATATGTTTTATCTTCTTTTTCAGTCTTTAATTTAACAGCCTAAAATACACATATATAAATAGAAACAGCGAAAGCATTAACATAAAACAACTGATTGTGATTGGTGAACTTCAAAGCAGAATATTATATGAACATAGATAAATAAAACAAGCATCAAAGTTCAAAGTAACAAAAACTATAATTATAATTGCACATTACTCCATGCTTTTATAATTGTCAACTTGATATTGTGATAGAAATCATATCGTATTCCAAACAGTGAGAATGAACCTAGAATCATATAACTTCAAAGTAAATTTTTTAATCAAATTACACGGCTGAACCCGCCCCAGTTTTGACTGTACCTTCCTTTAACACAGGTTTAGAATTTCAAATTCTGCTAATCGTCTGAACCTCACGTCAGTTAGGTAGATGTTGTAAATACAGTGACAAACAAAAGACATCCCCATCCCACTGAAAATATTATACACTGCAAATCTCAAGCCTCACATGCACTGACGGACAAGATTATGATTTTGAAACCCCCCGAAACCCTAGACTTAGCAAAGCTAAAACCAAAGGTTAAAATAACACAGGAGGCCTTTGGCCAAGTCTACAACAATTTAGATAGAGTCACAGGCTTTTGAGTTATACTCATATTTAGGATACCTCCCTTCATGTTCTCATTCCATTTGGTTTTACCAAGGCATCATCGACTACACAATCAGAATTTTTTATTTTTCTTATTTTGATGGGCCAGATCATGTCATAAGGTCATGGTATTTCTTCATTATTTAAGTATCTTTTGTACTCTTCTCAGATTCATCTGTCTCCTCCAGACATTGCATTGCCTTGCAACTTCAAATCTGTGATGGAATTGTAGGAGCAGCGTTAGATTATATGGCACGTTTTGGAATTGTATGGCATTTTTAGATCGTCACAACAGTAGAAAAATGTTTTGTCTATTATATGTTAACCATTCAGCTGCATATTTCACAAATCCTAATCGGCTCATTTTTCTCAAGTCTTAGAAGATTCTCTGCGACCATCAATTATGCTTCATTACCATACTGCATCACAGACACCCTTGAAATGTTTCATGCACCTAATAATTTGTGACAGAGAGAATAGGACCCCAAACTGTTCCCAGTACTCTCTTGGTCTTAGTGTAACTATTACTGTTTCACTAGGTGTACATGCAGTTGTAATATAGTCATATAGTGGTAAGAAACTCTCTAGAGAGTTGAACACTAGGTCTTCCGAAAGGATCCCCCTCAGGCAAGTTGTTCAGCCCTAAACTTTTTTTACTCTAATGGAACCAGGCCACATCTAGGTCACGATTCCTGAATGACCTTATGCTCAAACTTTTCAGTGACTTCAATGTTGGGGACTGCCTGGAAATTTCAACTAGTTCTAACTCCTCTCTGTTGACAAACTATTTTACACACAGACACTGATAGTCAAATGCACACATTCACAAACATATCTCAGAAAGGGTCACAGAGTGACAGAGACGTAAACATCAGAACATGGTAACAAAAATAGCAAGAAAGAGAGAGAATCATGTATATGCTCATATGTAACACTGAAACATTATTATCTACCAGTTAGTGATTTATTAAAGAAAACTAAAACGAACTTTTAAATTGTATTTTTTTAATTTGTTTTCACCTTCTTTCTTCCCTTTACATTTTAAAGAATATTTTTGCTAAATTGCAACTGTTGGTAACAAAAATAATATATAATATATATATGTGTATATATATATATATATATATATATATATATATATATATAGAGAGAGAGAGAGAGAGAGAGAGAGAGAGAGACATATAAATTAAATGTAGCCAACACCATTGGTAAATCTGTTTCCATTTCATTTTATTGTATTTTAACTTCGAAGAGGGACAGGCATAAATTGCAGCAGGAAGCTGCTCCATTAAACTGAAATATTACCACAGGAAACACTCATCAATTCCATTTTATCTTGAAACAAAACTAAACCTTTGCTTCTTATTTACTTATTTATATTTGTACTTCTTTGTTCCTTTGTATTTTTTTTCATTATTTTCTCTGTGTATTGTTTTTAAATATTTTCCATTGATACAGCTCTCTATTTAATAACCTCCAACTCCTTCATCTCCATTTAACTCAATTTTATTTTCATACTCTCCGCTTTCTCTTTCTTTCGGGTTTTTTTTCCTTTTTTTTTTTTGCCACCGCAATCAATAATATTTTACTTTATTTCTTCACAACCACAACCACCACCACCACCACTTAAAATACTAAGTTAAAAAGTATGCAATCATAATATGGGATGTGTGTTGAAATTTGCTGAAATTTGAGAAATATATCTGATTCACAAAATCTGATTCTGCGCCTGAGCTAATTTTCAAATGCTTACATGATACACATGTGTGTGTGTGTGTGTGTGTGTGTGTGTGTGTACATATACACACACACATACATACATATATATCTATGTATTTATGTATATGTGCATGTACACATACATATATATATATACATACACACACGTATAAATGTGTGTGTATACATATATTTGCATACATGTATGTGTATATGTTTGTGTATATATGTATAGATGTGTGTGTGTATAAGGCAGGAAAATGGAAGTGATATGACAAAATGATAGAAGGGTAGAAAAATAATATTTATTGAAAGGGGGGAGTTTTTATGAAATGTTCATTTTCTAATAAAATGAAAATGAAATATTGTCAATGTTTACGTAGAATATATTTTTTGCTCTTTATAGCAAACTTACTTTTTATTTCGTTTATTTTTCTGTAACCCATTATCGAATCTGGTATGGGAAGTAAAGTCAACAGAAAACTAATAAAAACAATAAAAATGAGTTAAAAAAAAAAAGGAGAAAAACTGACGTCACGAGAGAGTAATTTCAATATTTCAAAATAGCAACCTTAATATTTTGCAACAGAATCTGTGTTGTCAGATGAAAATAGTCAAATTTCCAACTGGGAACAGGTGACATGCCTGCATTTACTGGTATATATGTATATTATGTGAAGGCACGTGGCTTAGTGGTTAGGGTATTCAGCTTACAATGGCAACGTCGTGAGTTCAATTCCCAGCAACACGATGTGTCCTTGACAGAGACATTTTATTTCATGTTGTTCCAACCCACTTAGCTGGCAAAAATGAGTAGTACCTGTATTTCGAAGGGCCAGCTTTGTCACACTCTGTGTCATGTAGAATCTCCCTGAGAACGACTCTGTGTCAAGTAGAATCTCCCTGAGAATGACATTGTGGCGTGCACAACTATTTGCATGTTAATTTCACAAGCAGGCTGTTCCATTGATTGGATCAAGTGGAACCCTCAACGGAGTGCCAGTATGTATATTATATATGTGAAGGCACAAGGCTTTGTGGTTAGGCACATTGCACTCATGATTGTGAGATTGTGGTTTTGATTACCAGAATAGCTGCATTTTGTGTTCTGAAGCAAAACACTATTTCACATTGCTTCAGTCCACTTTACTCGAAATGAGTAATGGTGTGATGGACAAGCTTTCCAAATCAGGACAAATGCTGGCCTGTCCACCTAGCCAGCAGGGTGACATCAGTCAAAAGCTAAAACAATGCAAAGCACATTGTGACCAGCAATGTATAACAAGATCTGGTCAATCATGTGGTCATTAAGAATGAAATGTGCAATTTTCTTATGCACCAAGTCTGATAGTCGCTAACTCTAATGTTTTATCCTGACAATTCTTTGTTTTACAACACTGAAGAGTTACAGCATCACTTTTCGAAATGCATGTCATGGTGTCTGATTATATTGTGAGTTTTCTCTTTTAAATCAATTTTTTTGAACTCCTGGATAGATAAAGAATTTGTGTTGTTTATGAATATGAGTTCCACCAAGGAATCAATGCATTCCAAATAGCTTGAAACATCAGTGAGGTGTTTGGTGAAGATGTGGTGAATGAGTGCAATGTACATCGATGGTTTGAGAAGTTCTGGTCTGGTGACTTTATTATTGAAAAGCAGCCCCTTGGTAGACCTGAGACCAAGGTGGATAAAGATGAGCTGCAAAGTGTAGTGGGAGTGGATAAATCTCAAACTATGCTTGAGTTAGCAGCAAGGTTTGACGTTTCAATTCCAACTTTACTGGACCATCTGAAACAAATTGGCAAAGTAAAGAAGCTGGGCAAGTAGGAACCACATGAACTGAACGAGCATTAAACGACATGTCTTGAAATTTGCTGTTCTTTGTTGTCATGGCATAAAAGTGAACCATTTTGCATCGTACTGTTACGTGTGATGAAAAATGGATTCTTTTCAACAATAGCAAGCATTCTGCACAGTGGTTGGATAGAGGCAAAGTACCAAAACACAATCCACAAAAGAATATTCACCAAAAAAAGTTAATGGTGTCTGTTTGGTGGTTTAGCACCGGTGTCATCCACTACAGCTTCATGACAATCACAAGATGTCAAGGAAACGTGATGCTAACAGACACACACACACACACACACACACACACACGAGGAGCTTCAACACAGTTCCTGTCGATCAAATTCACTCACATGGCATTAATCAGTAGAAGACACTCGTCCAAAGTGCCAAGCAGTGGGATTGAACCTGAAATCACATAGTTGCGAAGCAAGTATTTTTAACCACCCAGCCATGCCTGTATCTATATACTTTGTTTATATGGAAACATCCAAATCTTGTAAAAACGTATTCTCATCTCATCTATATAAGCACTGGAGAGCAGATGATAAAAAAGTTAAACAAACATTTAAGACTTTTCATTGTTATATACAATGCCTCTAAGCTCGAAAATCTTTGTTCAAAACAGACCATTTACATATCCGTAAGCAAGACGATATTACTAGATTGATCTCTCAAGTTCCAAACAATGTAGAAAATTAATTTTCTCAGAATGACAAATATTTTGTTTTATTGTTATTGTTACCTGCACTACATTAAGTAGGAGGTACTTGTTAGCAGCAGACTTGCAAACTATTTGCTATCTGTTAGAATTGTAATTTGGAGGAGAGATAGCTGTGAAGGATGGTACCAAGAATACAGAAGACAATGAAGTTCAAAAAAGAAAAAGCTGGATGTAAAAAAAAAAAAGGGATGGATGCTAGGGGACACAAGCTGAATGGGATATCATAGTGATTTACATTTTCAGAGGAAAATTATATAGAAACGGATACATATCTTTTTGTTTTTTTTGGTTTTTCCATCTTAGTCATTTTGTGAACAATAGCACAATTGCCTAGGCTTTTAAATGTACTAGCCATTACTTAACTGCATATTGTGAGGTAAAGAAGATACAAGTGTGTGTGCATACATGTGCACTTTCACGTTGAGAAGGAATAAATACAGCAGTATACTTTGGAATAAATATAGCAAGATAATTTGTTTTCAATACACTCATTTATCTTTTTTTCTTTCCTCATTTATTTTTTTCTGTTAACCAATGGATAAATCTTTCACCAAGGTAGTGCAGGAAGTTATACAAACATCAGGGAACAAAAGAAGAAGTGGGCTCAGTATAAACAACATGGTCAGTTCTGAATAATATCTGATACAAGAAGATAGCTCTAGTGCCAAAGACAAAATAATATCAAGCAGAACATACTGCAAAATTTCTGGCATAAAGAATATCATCCAACAATCAAAACCTTATGTCAAGGTAAGTTGTTTGCCAAATTTCATTTTAAAGGCAGCTGTCAACTCCACTCTATCAGAGAAAATACCTACCCATGATTTTCTTAGAAAAGAGATGATAATGTAGGCGCATGGCTTAATGGTTAGTGTGTTGGATTCATGATTGTAAGACTGTGGTTTCGATTCCTGGACCAAGTAATGCATTGTGTTTTTGAGCAAGGCACTTCAATTCATGTTGCTCCAGTGTACTCAGCTGGTAGAAATGAGTAATCCTGCAATGGACCAGTGTCCTGTCCAGGGAGAAATATATATGCCAAAGAAACCAGGAAATTAGCCCTATGGACTAACCAACCAAATAGCTGATACCAAACTTATATGAATTGCATAAATACACACATAGAAAAATGTGGAAACTATTACAGATAATTTATTTAATATTTCAATACTGTCACACTTCTATGTAAATCAGAATCATATATATATATATATATATATATATATATCCTCTTAATTAGCATGGTGGTAAACAGTATTATAACATCACTATGACATAGATAGTTAACCAACTACAACTCCAGATGCTTTCAAAGTAATAATCAAATATTAACAGATTTGACACCAACATGATGAGGCTGCCTTTGGTCTTATGATATACAGCTTCTTGATTCAAAAATTTCATATCCCATATTAAAACCTTCTTTCATAAATTTTATGTAAGAACTTATGTTTCAAACATATCAACTTAATAAATAATAAAAATTGTTTTATGAAATTCTTTTTATGCAAGATTATATCATGACTTACATAGGCAGTATATTTCATAATAAATATGGTGACAGAAAAGTTAAACAGATTGTCTCTCAAGCATGTGGTTCCAGCTTCAATCCAGTTCCATGGTACACTGCGTCTTCTACCATAGCCTATAGGTGACACAATCACTGTTGATAGAACTAGGCACACAGAAATTATGGAAGCTAGCTGAATGAACTGTAGCTGTGATTTGACTGCCTTGTGATAAATTGTATTACACTCTGTATATCTCAAGATTGAATTATGGGAACCATCTTCTACTGAATGCTCAACCAATTAAGCTATAACTGAATGGGCATGGATTTCTGTTTATTGAACAAGTGGAACACTTAATCATTGAAACAGATATGAGGTACAATCATTACAGGTCAGAGGTATTGTTAACTTCAACTTAGCAATCTTATTGATTGCAACATTCCATTCCATCAATAGATCAAGCTAAATTCAATGTCTATAAACATACAGATCAGCATAAGCTACATTAATTTCTAAAGACAATTAGCATCTACACCAGTGTTTCTCAACCACTTTTTTTTTTACCTATGGACCTCTTTGATTTGCATTTTACTTAAATGGACACTCCTAGTCATTAAATGTTTTAAAAAATCTAATTATATTTTTGTAGCTAAATATTATTACGAATTATATTTAAAAAATTACTTAAATATTCTGTGTACTGTACAAGTATAGCCAATTTATTGCAGATAATTTTAATGACAAAATCTTATATAGACCCCCAAGGACCATATGGACTCTGGTCGAGAACCACTGATGAACACAATAAATATCTTTAAAAGATGTAGAAATGGCAAGGACATGAAATCTGCTTAACAAAGCTCTTGCACAGACAAACACATGCACAAACACACACACATACACACATGCATATCAACATATACGTTTCTGCACGTATGATAATTGTATGTAAGCAGAGTCAGTTGTGTCAGTTATCAGTTGATATAAAATTATTGGCAGTGTTGTAAACCCCAATCACAAGTTAACTGTAGTCAGTATTACATTTAACTTACATGCTGCTCTCAAATACTCACTTCCCAAATTGTATACTGCTGACATCAACACAATTATAGACCACAAACTAAAACAAAATTCACAAATGATAGACTGTAGTCAAGATCAAAATTGACAAATTATAAAGTTGTCATAAACAAAAGTCACAAATTATAGACTACTGTCATCAACACAATTGACAAATTATAGGCTGCCGTCATTAATGCACTTCATAACTTATAGATTGCTGTCATCAACACAATTCACAAATTATATAGAGCTGTCATGATCAAAATTCACAAAATATAGACTATCATCAATACACCTCACAAACTATAGACACCTGTCTAAACACAGTTCACAGATTATAGACTGCTATCATAAACACAATTCACAAACTATAGACTGCTGTTATATAGACAATTCATAAACTATATACTGTTACCATCAATACATTTCACAAATCCTAGCTGTCATGGACACAATTCATAAATTATACACTGCTGTCTGCTCTCAACACTGTTCACAAATTAATTAATTCTGTCAACAAACATTTCAAAGAGTGAAAATTTTCACATGTAAACTTAATAAACATTTACAACTAATTTTAGTTCCTACTTAACTGGAAAGACAGGTGGATTTGTAGAAATGTAAAACAATGCAAAGTGCCAGAACTAACTAATACTTTGCAGTATTTCATTTTGGTCCTTAATTTTCTGGGTCTAAATCCTACAAGGGCAGCTTTGCCTTTTGTCAGACAGGGGCTTATGAGAAAATTCCAGTCTTGTACGATGGCCTTCTATCTTTGTAGGAATCAATAATAATTAACTCCTACATGATAATAAATTTGCTTCCAATGGAGGTGGTTCTAGTTTCTATCCCACAGCAAGTCACCATGAGCAAATGTCTTCTACTATAACCTCAAGCCATGCAGTATTTTGGGACTGAAATTGTATTGTTGCTTGTCTTGAATGTATATGCATGTGGGAGCGTGTAAGTGTGTAGGTACATATATATCATCATCATCAGTCAGTTTAGATGAGAGTCAGTTTGGGTTCGTGCCAGGGAAAAGCACCACTGATGCTATATTTCTGGTAAGACAGCTGCAGGAGAAATACATAGCCAAGGATAAACATCTGTACCTGGCTTTCATTGACATGGAGAAAGCCTTTGACAGGGTCCCCTGATCCCTTATCTGGTGATCAATGAGAAAACTAGGGATAAAAGAATGGTTAGTGAGAGCTGTGCGGGCCATGTACAGAAATGCTGTCAGTAAGGTGAGGGTTGGCAACGAGTACAGTGAAGAAATCTGGGTAGAGGTAGGGGTCCACCAAGGTTCAGTCCTCAGCCCCCATCCTGTAATACAGTGGCTTCAAATCGTGAAAACCAGAGAAATAAGAAATAACTTTACCTGTGAAAGAGATTAAGGCAACAGGAAGGGTATCGTGTATTAAGATACTGTGGTTGATAAGTGTTGTCCAACACATGCCAACATTGTGGGGGAAAAGCAACCATTAAAATGATAACGATGATGGAGATGATGGGGGAGCGGTGGAAGCAGTGGGGTGAGGTGGCAGTGACTAAATGATAAATATCTTTTATCAATTAATCTAAACTGCTTTAGCTTAGTAGTAGTAGGTGGTGGTGGGGTGTGTTGTATAATATAACTGATAAAAAATTTTTTCCCTGAGGAAGAAGAAAATGTCCAAGACATTTGCCTTTCCATCTCACACAGCAAATTCACTGTACTCTTTTTATCTATTTTACTACATAATATAAGCCTTGTCAACAGACAAACAACAGCCCCTTTTGAGTCTATACACATACGCACACAAACATTCAATCCCTACACATTTTTTTCTCTCTCCATTTTTTTTTTGTTTTTCTTTTTTTCTTTTGCGTTCTCTCTCCATTTTTGTCCTCTCAGTCCTTTCTGATGGACAGTGTAGGCTCGGACTGTCAACGACTTCTCCATTCTTCCTAAGCGTTAAACTAATACACCTGGTTATTGTTCCTTCACTTGTCTTCGTCTTTCGTTTATATTTATATATACATGTGTATATATATATATATATATAAAAGATAATAAGAGTGAAAAAACTACAGAAGGCTTGTGTTACATGGTTAAAGTATATATTTAAATTATGTCAGAAAAATGTTATAAAATCTTTTTGGTATATAAACATTGTATTTTGAGAAATAACCGGTTTCGTGTTGTCTTTTCAAATTTCTCTACTTCATTGTGTCGTGTTCGTTCCAGTCTGTATATATATATATATATATATATATATATATATATATATATACATATACACACAACCACAATGTCTGTTTAACTCCAGATCAATTATGATCAAAAGCATTCCAGCCTTGACCATCCTCAGTCAACTTCTACTCCAATACAATATATACCTATGATCTTTATTTTCTAATGTTTCTTCTCTTCCATAAAATTCGAGATTTGGTTGCTAATTCTTCTCGGTAGTTAAATCAACACCTCATTAACAGTATACAGGTCTACATGTGTGTTTTAAATCTTATAATTACACAGCTGAATCCCCCGCCAAAAAAAAGCAAGGGTCTTTGGTAACATTTCTCTGGCATTTGTTCTTAGCACTCACTTCTTATGTTAATTTTTATTTAGTTCCTATGAATCCTTTTAACTTCATGACATACCAAACATTTCATCATACAGAGTTCAAATATGCTTTGTTTATTTTTTGCTTTTTTTTTTGGGGGGGGGGGGGTCTTTCTTTTTTTTTTTTGCATGAGTGTTTGTGTTTGTGAATGAATGGCTTTCACTTTCAAAGCTTTCAAAGTGCTCATCATACAATGCAAAATAGTTAGATAATGCAGCATAAAGGTCACTGCTCTATGGGCAATTAACTTTATAATAGCATGTAAAATGTGGAAACAAAAAAAAAAAACAGAAAAGCAATGTTGAATATGAAAACAGTTTCTTCTTTTTTTTTGGTTTTGTTTTTATATTTTCTAAATATATTTAGAATATTTTTCCATTGAACTTTCCATTTGAGAACAATTCGGAAAATTGACACGAATTATCAAAATGTTCAGGGCTCCATGAATAATTGGTTTCACGAAACAACAAAAGCGATCAGATAAAATCAGTGACAGATAACATTACTTTAATTATAACTTACAAATGTATGTGTTTAGTTTTAAAGCCTCATAGAAACAGGAACATGCAAACAAGTTTATTGACCTGGTGGGAACAATTTAAAACAACAGAAAAACAAAGAAGTATTTTCATAAGAAAGCATACATAATCATTACATGACTTTTTTTTTTAATTCTATTTAATCATTTTATTACTTTTACTGCTACTCAATTAAGTACACTAAAGTTAATGACTACTTTGGCTGTTCTTTCTCTCTTATAGAGTGACAAACCTGGTTCCAATAAAAAAGCACTAATTACCACACGAATACTGAATTTAGATTTCTACTGGAATACATATAATTTACTATGATACTGAGAGTCTGGATGAGTTTCTTATCAAGTAAGGAATTTGAAAATGTCTTGGAGCATAAAATAACAACCTTATAGGATCATTAACCTTATTAGGTATAATCTCATTTTATTTCTATAAATATACATTCATTTATCTAGACTTAATTACATATATTGTATTGACATGCACATTTGCACAATTACATATACACTCCATATACACACACACACACACACACACACACACACACACACATATATATATGCAGTGAAGTTATAATGGTTTCATTTTCAACAGTTCTTCAAATTCATTGCAAAAATAGGCTTAATGAATTTCGGATCCCGATATAATTTTGCCATGAAAACATCAATATCATAATATAACAGAATGGAATGGAATTCTTTAACTTCATAAATTGACTAATGCTTTATAAAGTCATCATACATATATACATATAAAATATAGCAATATAGCATCAATATTCAATTTCCCATCAACAGTTCACACCATGTATATTTTAGTAAGTACCTTTAAGACATCCATATATATATATTTATATATATATATATATATAATGTATGTATGTATGTATGTATATCAGCATATATTTACTTAAGTGATATCATCCCATAACTAATGAATACAGCATATCAATCCAGACAAGGCAACAAATATGCATATGCATGCTTCTCTTTGAATGCTCACACAGTTAAAATGCCTCCAAGAAAAATTACTGTTATGGTGTGCCATTACAAGGAAAATGAATATCAAAGTCAAAATATAGAATGAAAGAGGAGATAGAAAGAGGGAGGGGTGCCAAAGAGAGAGAGAGAGAGAGAGACAGTAATGAAAGGAGAACAAAGAAATGCAAATAATGGATATAAACAGGTGCAGTCTTACAAGACTAATGAACACTATTCAAATATTAAACTTGCTGGAAAATATTCACTGAAGTTAGTTAAGTTATTCTTAGATGGAAGGAAGTAAACAAGCGTAAGATCATGAATAGGAGTAACTCCGAAGATTAAAACAGGAACATGCCCCTCATTTATAATGGATCTTACACTGGTTTAAAAGAGATATAATTTTAAATAGATTTATAGCTGGCTCAGATATGTAAAATTGAATCATTTTGGAAGTTTATTTTGCCAAGTTTCAGGTGCACTGTGTAGAATTGTAACTCAGTTGATGTGAAGTAGCATGTATGAAGAAAATAAATGTTGTTAACAGTAATAATTGACAATGAAGAAGGAAAGAAAAAAATGCTAGTAAACACAAAGTTATGCAATATCATCTTTCTCCAATCACAACTCACCAATTAGACGACCTCTACACAGTCACTCAACCTGCAGCTATATCTTTCTCTCAAATCTCACCCCTGAGACATAAAATATTGTTTGAGTTTTATAATTCTCTGTTTTATTTCTTTTACAGGTTTGAGTAACCAGATTGTGGCTATGTTGGGGTTATATTGTTGGCAGAGCCAATTACATTGACATCAGTGCTTATTTTATTGATCTTGGACAGATGAAAAAGCAAAGTTAGCCTGGCATTATTCATATTTATGCATACTTGTCAAAGGAGGTAAGAAATAAACAAATTATTATTCTTGTTTCCGCTAAGAGAAACAAAAAATTGCAAGTGATAAGAAAATGTACCAGTATAACAAATGTTCTTAAAATAAAACTAGAACAAAATATCATTCATTCAAGATTTATGTTAAGATTTCCCATCATGAATTCTACATTAATTCATGATCGGCTATAGATCCACTAAATAATAAAATATAATAATAAATAAGGTTAGAACATAAGTTTTGTCAGTAAAATATTCTACAAGGCAGTAATATTCCTTTGATGGTGGTGTTCCTGCATGACAAATCAAATGGTTGAAACCAGTAAAAGAAGACTTGTTTTTATAGGAGTTGAGCCAGTTTACACATTAATGGGTAGTTCACCATGCACTGATAACAGAAATAAAAAAACATGTATGATGCAATAAATTTTATTTACCAGTCCTGCATCAAAAACTGATATTTTGTGATATGTTAATGTTAATGTTGAAAGGTAATGTTTGATCTGAGAAAAAAAAATTTACGAAATAAAAAAAGATCAAGTTAAATGAGTGCAATATACACTCGAATCTAATAAAAGGTTACTCTAAACTGCGAACATAACGAAGTGTATCTCAGTATATAATCACAGGAATTTAGGGAGATTAATGGTGTTATTTGTTGGCAAAGAGTTCTTTCACTAAAAAATCAAAAACTAAAAAAAAATGTTAAAATGAAAATACCTAATGATATAAGGAGTTTACTTCTTTGAATCGGAGAATATAAGGGGACAGTGTATAAATAGTTATTATGGTTCATCATGTCCCAATTAAATAATTATTAAGTGAAGGCGCATGGTTTAATAGTTACGGTGTTAGACTCATGCTGGCAAGCTTAAGGATTCAATTCCTGTACAAGGTGGTGAGTTAGATTCCTGAGTAAAACACCGTATTTCACACTGCTCCAATCTACACAGCTAAACATAGATAACAGCCAAGTGTTCATGCTCCCTGCTCTCTCTTTCCAGCTCTAACATCCTTAATGTTTTGTAGGTTTGTCGATAGAGAGCTTGAAAGAGTGTCCTATATCTTCCCACAACTACATAAGCACAAAAAAAATTATTAGCAAAAGGATAGAACATACCACAAAGTCCTGATGACTTCAGAACTGTCATTTTCTGAAAGTATTTTTACTCTCTACTTTAGTACCAATCAGTACTGATGTTGATAAGGAACATTAGGCATGCTTTGCCCTGCATTAAAACAGGCTTTTTATCATGTCCTGTCTATCAATGTAGTTAGCACATCACCCAAAGTGCATCTGCAACCAGAGATTGTTTTGCTTTACTAATTGAACAGAAGAGAGAACAGGCCAAACATATTAAGCAAAATTTAATCCATAATTAAGACCAATGAACTTTAATCTTGATCATGAATAATGGAATGTCTGAGCTTTGAGAGAGGAACTTGTCATAGATAGCATTGGATGGTATATACAGAAGTACTGTGCAAGCTGTGCTGTAATGGTTATGTGATGCATATAAAATGTCATTGCAAATCTCATTAAATTGTAATAGTTGAACTGGTTAGATTAGATCCCAGAACAAACTGAGGTATTACAGTATAAACTGAGAGGAAATGGAGATATCAATCACTATTAACTTCTCACATAATGGTAAACTTGTGATCATTAGCTTCCTGCTACTTCTGAACAGATCACTGTGCTTACAGTATTGTGAAAACTGCTCCAGTAGTCTGCACCATCTTGGACTCCAATGAAAGTCATGAAAGAATGTGTGAGATAATTATTGTCCAGAAAACTAAGTCCATCTCACAATGGCTGACAACACTGCTTTCTCTCCACGCTTTCCTTTTACTACAACAGCAACAAATAGTTATAGTTGCCTACTGCAGTTTCCTAGCAGCATTTATTCCAATGACAATATGTGACAAGAACAGATCGTATCACCTCAGACACGTCCTGGTATTCTTTTGAAGATGCACAGAGCATTGTTCCAAATAGGCATTTCACCTTCCATACAAAGGTCCTCATCTGTTAGGCACTCTGCATTTATATGACCATGAATAAGTACAGTGTATAAGTACAGGCCATGAAGCACATTAACATTTTAGTATTCAGATTACCCTATCAAATATAAAGTTTATTTATTTATTGACATTATTTAAATTGCTCATGCATTATCTTATAGCTTTGAGATTTTAATAACGTAACTGTTAATTTTTAGAAAGGCATTGCAGAATTGGTATGAGAGGCCAGATCTGGCTGGTTTAAATGCTAAAGGGTTAAAACCTTCAAAGTTTTTCACATCTATCATCTGTAGAAGAATCTTTTATTCATCTCCTGAGATAAGACTACACACGTAGAAACATTTGATCCAACCAACAGAGCAACATTGAACTGACACGAAAGAGTCATCAACTGAGATAGCTTGGATACATTGTGCATGTGTCTGACTTTGCTTTCCACCATATTCTCTCTTTGGCTAGCTACAGCATGGTCAATGATTAGCTAAACAAATATGTAGCTGAAAGACTAGTTGAAAAGGAACAATATTAATCATTTAAAAATGGAAGACATCATTCTCAGCATTTCACTGTAATGGTCTCACTGTTGAAGACGAATTGAAAATACAAATGAAAAACATACTGAAGTCTACACGGAGAATGAATAACAAGGTAAATGGTATCAGTGTAGAGTGTTTGCACCTGGATTCCCCAAACTACAATTTACATGGTTCCCTTTTACAAATTTAGTTATAAAGATAAGGAAGTATGATTATCCAAGGAACCACAGATGAAGGAGACCACGGTCATCACATGACCAAAATTAAGCATATGTGTATGTGTATGCATAAGTGCATGTGTGAGTGCACATGCCTGTATATGAATGTTTACATGCATGGTGCATGCACACACGACACATGTATGCTGCATGCACATGTAAATACATACATATAGTCATACATACAATAAAGTACAATTTAGAGAGGAACTGGTTACACATTCATACTATTTCATAATGAAATTATGTACATTGTATGAGATGTTTTATTTATGTGTTTACAGAGATATATTATTTTTCTGTCCTTCATTTCTTAAAGTCATATTTCCTCCTGTGTTTTATTAGAATGCGACATATTGGGGAAGAATATACATTCCTTGTTTGAAACAGTGTGAAGGGAGACTGAGAGAGGTATCAAATAGAATAACATAACACAGTTTTATAATAGCAGCATGATGAAAGGTGATAATTGGTGAGAAATACTGAGACAAACTTTGTTTCACTATTTTTTTTTTTTTTTGTTTTTTAAATAGAAAAGAAAATTCGTTTCTGAGAAGTAAAGAAAGAAAAAGAAAAATGATGGGAGTGTGAAGAAGTAAAGATGTAAGGAAAATGAAAGGGAATGAGGAGACAGAGAGAATGGATGGTTGGGAGAAATAAGAGTCAGTGGGGGCGGGTAGGAAGAAAGAAGTGTATATGTGTGTGTGTGTGTGTGTGTGTGTGTGTGTGAGTGAGAGAGAGAGAGTGTGTGTGTGTGTGCTCCTCTTAATGTGTATGAGTGTATGTGCCTCTTTGTGTGTATGTGTGGGTGCCTCTCTAGGTGCATGAGTATGTGTGTGTATGTGTTTGTATGTGTGTGTGTGTGTGTTAGAGCAATTAAAGAGGGTGTATTTGTGCTTGATAGAAAATGAAGAGAGTATGTGTGTTCATAATTGTGAGCTATTGTGAGAGTGTATGTGTGTGTGCACATACGCAATGTATTCATGAAGATACATTGCTGTTTCACATGTACGTACATACATTCAAACAAACACACACATGTACATACATACATACATACATACACACCTACATACATACAGGGTGCGGTGATTAAATTGTCGTCTAAATTACACAAAAATGAAAATAACCCTGACATCTCATTTTAACAGATATATTTACTAAAATTACATAAAATTATTTTCAAATACTGAAGACTAAATTTATTCAATAAAATCGCCATTGGCTTCAACCATGGCCTCCAAACAGCTTTTGAATCTCCTGCAACTCTTCTGGATGGTCTCCTTCTAAGCCGTATAAAATGGTAACAATTTACCCATCACACCTTGTACGCATATATATATATATATATATATATATATATATATATATATATATATATATTAAATACAAAAGTATAAAAGTACAAAAAATAAGTTTAATTGTGGTAAATGCAGAATCTTGAATCATTGATACTAGTTTCTGAAGACATTCAATTCAGTACTTATATTACTTCATGACATTCCAAAATGTGTGCTGTTATATTAAACTATTGTGGTGTGAAAGGGAAGAACCAAAAACAAAAGCAGGGAGGGATTTGTTGGTGGAAATAAAGTTTTTGACACATTTTTAAAACATGTGAAATTCAGTTATTACATATTCATTCCTAGAAATTGGCATTTCAAATTAGGTAACTTTCATTTTTCTAACCTTTGTGTGTGTGTGTGTGTGTGTGTGTGTGTGTGTGTGCCAGTAGGAATTGCACAGATCTCAGAAGTGAGCACACGCACATTCGCCTGTAATGTATACACATACATAATTACATAAGACTATATATAAGTGTAAGTGGGAATATGTCTGTAACTTAGTGGTTTGGCAAAGGAGACCAATAGAATAAGTATTAGGCTTTAAATAAAAAAGTTTTGGGATCAATCCATTCAACAAAAATTCTTCAATGCAGTGCTCCAGAATGACCGTGGTCTAATGACTGAAACAGACAAAAGATGAAAGATTAAAATGCTGATACAGACATACACCAACACACCCTCACAAACATAGAAGTATGCATGTACATTCTTTAACTTGTTTTTGTCATCAGAATGCTGCTAAATGTGGGCACTTCTTGAGAGAGAGAGAGAGAGGGAGAGAGAGAGAGAGAGAGAGAGAGAGAGAGAGAGAGAGAGAGAGAGAGAGAGTGAGTTCAAATTTTCAGAAAGCAAAAGATGATGACAGGTGAGGAAACAATAGGCAGGTGTATTAGTTTGACACTCGGAAGGAATGGAAATGTCTTTGACATTTCATGCCTGAGCTCTTTGACAGAAGGGGTTGAGATACAAAAAAGTGGAGGGAAAACAAAAAAAAAAAAAGAGAAAATAATATCGGGATAGTATATATATATGGGTTAAACGAAAGCCCACACATTGGAAAAAAAAATTTCTTCTCAAAAAAGGTTAGTAAAATCCCTATAACAGATTTCATAACATATTTTTTTTTAACTATCACATGTACACTTCAAAGATTGTGTTAAGTAATTCTCATAGACTTTCACTGATATATATGAATGTGTGTGTGTGTGTGTGTGTGTGTGTGTGTGTGTATGAATGTGTGTGTGTATGTGTGTGTGTGTGTGTGTGTGTGTGATGGGCCTGTTTCAGTTTGAGTCTGCTAGGTCCACACACAAGGATATGGTTGGCCCAGGACTATAGTAGAAGAGACCTGTCCAAGATGCCACGCAGTGGGATTGAGACTGGAACCATCTGGTATGTAGCAAATTTCTTACCACAACCCTGCCACACACACACACACACACACACACACACGCAAACAAACATGCATACATATACATGTATGCACAAATAGATTTACACACACAACTGCAAATACACATATGCATGCAAATGTGTGTGTGTGGTTGTAAAACACATTGCCAAAATGTAGTGTACATAGAATATTAATTTTAATCATACGAGATATAAAGTAATTCTCATTGTAGTAATACCACTCTATTTCGTTCTGCTACCATTGTTATTACCATTTTGGCTTAAATGCTTTGTGTTATGATTCGTGAGCTCTTTATAACACTCAATGCTTACCAAAAGTACAAAGTAATATTAAGAAATTGACATAAATACCACAAGAAGCAATAAATCACAAGACATAAATGCTGAAAACATTCTGCTTGGCAAAATTATAAAGTAATAGGGCTGCAATAAATCGTTGTAATTGAATAATGTATCAAGAAAAATCAAAATGTAAGCATGCAATTTGAGTGCATATGGAAATGGTATATGCATATTATGTCAGTGTAAAGGGTTGGAATGTGATTGTAAAAGATCTTTAAATATAGAACACCAGTAGAAGAAAGCATTTTAAAATCTGTACTCTTGCGCAACCAACCACATAAAAGTAAAATGTGAAGCCAACCACTGAAGAATTTTGTTTCAGAATGAAAAAGGACTTAACTAAATTTTTTATGGTAGTTTGTCTGCTACTCTGATCCATAATTCTACCATATGCACCCTTTTAAAGCCTAGCCAGGCTCAAGGCCCCGGTTTCAATTGTGTATGTGATCCCCAGGTGGATGGGACTCCAGTCCATTGCAGTATCAGTCATTTTTGCCAGCTGAGTGGACTGGAGCAATGTGAAATGAAGTGTTTTGCTGAAGTACACAAAGCGTTGCCCGGTCCAGGAATCGAAACCACAATCTTGCGATCATGATGCTGACAGCCTAACCACTAAGCCACGCGCCTCCACATAATTCTACCATATTGCTCCTGAAATGTACCACCTTTGTTTCAATTAATTTCCTTGAATAACAAAGAATTTAGTTAAATAACTTTGTCATTATTTAGCCAGGTGTTTGAAACAAATTATCAGGAAGGTTGTGTCGTAGAACTTAAGGTAGTATTGGGTGTGTTGGCATCAAAAGGGTTTAATAATTCTTGCAATTCACTTCCTGCTCTGATTAGTTATATGTGATTGGGGTATGATGAATTAACGATACAAACTTGTTCGTAATGTACATGGGTACAGGAGTAGCTGTGTAGTAAGAAGTTTGTATCACTGCCAGCCACATGGTTCCAGGCTCAGTCTCTTTGCATGACACCTTGGGCAAGTGCCTTCTACTGTAGCTCCAGGCCTGCCACGGCCTTGCAAGTTGATTTGGTAGACAGAAACTAAAAGAAGCGGTGAGCTGGCAGAAATGTTAGCGCGCCGGGCGAAATACTTAGCGGTATTTCGTCTGCCGTTATGTCCTGAGTTCAAATTCCACCCAGGTTGACTTTGCCTTTCATCCTTTCGGGGATCGATTAAATAAGTACCAGTTATGCACTGCGGTCGATGTAATCAACTTAATCCTTTTGTCTTTCCTTGTTTGTCCCCTCTATGTTTAGCCCCTTGTGGGCATTAAAGAAATAAGAAACTGAAAGAAGCCCAATGTGTGTGTGTGTGTGTGTGTGTGTGTGTGTGTGTGTGTGTGTGTGTGTGTGTGTGTGTTTTGTCCACTGCCATCACTTGACAATCCATCTAGCATTGATTTGTTTACGTCCCTCTAACTTACCAGTTTGGTAAAAAGAAACCACCAGAATAAGTACCAGGCTTAAAAAAAAAACAGAAAATAAGTACTGGGGTCCACTAAATCCTTTCAGGTGCTGCCCTAGCATGGCTGCAGCCCAATAATTGAAGCAAGTAAAATCTAGTGTACTGACAAGTATTATCCTATATTTGGACCAATTGTCTCACCCTCCCAAACATCTCTACTGTGATGCCCACAGTCCTGGGATTGAATTCGAATACTTCTACTTACAAACTATCCTAGTTTTCTCCTTCTGCAGGATATTCAAGACAGAAAAGAGAACAACACTTTTTCACCCAAGACCTATCATCTACATGCATTACATGTCTACAGCACAACAGTCAAGGAAACTCTCCAATATATTCCATTCAGTGATTTTAATGACTAGCTACCCACTCAAAGCTAAGATATTCCACATTTCACCATCATCATCATTGTCATGATTACAGTTCATTGGTCTAAAACAGGGGCCAACCATTTTTTATCCATGGACCCCTTTGATTATTCTTCTATTTTGGTGGACCCCATAGCCAGTCGATATCTAAAAACTAGTCATATAGAAACTTCTTTCAAAATTCCTATTCCATTTTCCACACATTTCCTTGTGTAGGTTGAATTATGTAAAATGTTAGAGAAAGAAACATCGTTGCTTCTTGCAATACATACCAATACATACATTTAGTGCAAAATTTTTCAGGGGGCCTTAAAATTGTATTGTAGATCCCAGTTTACTATTTCTGTTGTGTGGACCAAAAAAAAAATCTTATATAGACCCCTGTTGAGAACCACTGCTCTGAATTAAGAAATAAATCTAAGATTGGTTGTAAAACAGGAGCAAGGTCCCTAAGAAACATTTAACCCTTTAGCATTCAAATCAGCCATATCCAGCCCAAATATTTTACTTGTTTTATGTTGAAACTAGCCAGATCCAGCCTCTCACACATACTCTACCATAATACTTTAAAAGCAAACAATAACATGACTGAAATCCTGAAGCCATGAGATAATACATGATTATTCAAAACAATGTGAATAAATAAGCATTACATTTGACAGAGTAATCTGAATGTTAAAGGGATGAACTACCAAAGAAACAAAGGAAAAATGGTACAATTAATAATTGTTTCTATTAGGAGAGGTTCATCAATTAAACTGACCAATTATTTGATAGGTTTTTTTAACTTTATTGGTGCCAAAGGGGTGAAAGACAGTTTATTTTGGTGAAATTTGAACTGAGAGTGTAAAAACTCACAACAAATAAACCAAAATGCTCTTTCAAAGCTTTAACAATTCTGCTATGTAATATATGATAATTCCTTTGTTAGTGTCTGTGTTTCTCTACCATGTAACAGCTATTATATGGCTATGCTGACAAAGATATTATCAAACAGGCTAAATAGATGTTACACAAGGATGCTACGAACAGTCCTATAGGTGAAAAGGCAGTAACATGCAACAAATGAACCCCTTTCTGGAAACCTGCCAAAAGTTACCATGAAAATCAGGTAAAGATGGCAGGTCACTCACTGTGTGCACCACCCTCTGATGGTAGCATCCAAATTACTCTTGTGGAAGCTACTTCATGGTGATGTAAGACGAGGGAAATGTTGACACACATCAAGAACTTGACTACAGACATTGGCCTAGAATGTATTCAGAACCTAGAGGCAGTGATGACAGACCGAGAAGTGTGGCAAGTAGACATTGTTATTGCAGCCCAAATTGGAAGCCAGCCAAAACAATAATTAATATGAAATATTTTCATGTTGGTGTTGTTGTTTAAACCTGGGTCATCAATGACTGAATATACTTATAACAAAAAGTATTCCTACATTAACATCTCTTTCTTACTCAGGTAAAGGGTAAAGACCCCTTTTGGTTATGAATGACTATGGGATAGGATCTAAAAATTTCCTCTCCAAGGCACAAGTCCAGGAAGTCTTTATGGAAGACCAGCATTTGGCCATGTATACCAGCCTCCACTCTCACTGCCATTGATGTTATCCAAGGGAAAAGCAAACACTGATACTGCTTGGCATGAGTGATGTCGCAACTCATTTTTACATTTGAGTAAACTGGAGCAATGTGAAATAAATTGTTTTGCTCAAGAACACAACACAAAATCCAGTCTGGGAATTGAACTCAAAACAGTACTAAATGATATACAAAAGCTGAGTCTGCTATATCTAGCAATTCAAACAACTATGTAGTGGTTTCTTCATTGGCTTCCATGCTAATATATGTAGGCAGTGGTAATATGATATCAAGCTGGTCTCATTTGCTATTGGAAATTATATGCGTAGTTTCCAAAGGACCGAAAATTTCCAATAAAAATTCTAACAAACAGTTGAGGAAAATGACACCAAAAAGACAAACAAAAAAAAAAAGAATCACATAACGAGAGAAAAGATCAGAGCTTCCAACCATCAACAGTGTAACCAAATTATTTATTACAAATTGAATTCCAGTGCTGAGAGAAAATTAAGTTATTATTTCAAAGAATTACTCTATATGAACAAACACACGTATAAGAATTACATTGATGACCATTAAAAAAAAGTAAGAAACAAGTCATCTAGGCAAAATTACAATATTCACTTATTTAAGTAAATGAAGTTTACAGGGAAATGAGAAAAAGAAAAAAAATATACATATATTTATTTATTTATACATAAACATACATACATATATATGTATGTATGTATGTATGTATACAAAAATACACATATATATACAAACATAGATTTATATATGTGTATGTATACATACATACATATATATATATATATATATATATATACATTCATACATATATATACATTCATACATACATATATTCATACAAACATACATACCTATATATATAAACAAACGCATATAAATCCATGCATTTAAATATATATGTGTATATACATACATATATATTCACATATATATATACATGCATATATATATATAAATATATATGTATACAAGCGTGTGTATATATATATATATATAGACACATATACATACATAGATATAAACATAGATTTGTACATGTATACATACATGCATGCATGCATGCATACATAAATACATATAAATATATATATATATATATATATATATATATATATATATATATATATATATATATATATATCCCTTTTATATCTATTATATATATATAAATTATTTCTTCTCAAGTTAAATTAAACATCAAAATAAAAACTGAAGTGAAATGGAAAGTGCGTTGGTGTTACACACACACACTAAAATATACATATAGGCAGAAATGCACACAAATGCATCACTACTATAAAGAAAAGCAAACACATGCACAAAAACATGTCATGCACATACAAATGCACAATGCACTCAAACTCATACACAACAGTGTATTTGTGAGCACACAAACAGTTGCTACATACAATATGTACAAAGACAAACACACATGTATACAAATATATAGATACAAATACACAAACGTAAAAGGTAGGTTTGCATACACATACAGACATGCATATATACTCACATATAATATTCATTCAACAGTTTTTATTATTGACACCAAATGATTATTAGAATTTATTAAAGGAGGAACAACTTGTTTATTTTTCAAGTTAGGCAACTTTTCTTCTTTCTTTAAGACAAAACTGATCATTGCCCCTATGACTGTTGCTCAAATATTTTTGCATTTGTCTTCCTATTTACATTTACTTCCAAATGCAAATTGCAGCTCTTAGCAAAATATATATAAGGATATATATATATATATATATATATATATACTTATATTATATACACATGTGTGCACATGTGCATGTTTGTGAGTGTGTGTTTGCACATATAAATATATATAACGATATATATGTGCATGTACACATATATATATATATTATTATATGTATTAATTTTCTCTTAGTTAATTTATTAAATTTATATATATAAGTGAGTGCATGCATCCATATCTGCAAGAATGCATATGTACATGACCACATATACAACACAGCACAGAACAACAAAAACCACAGGTACACAATAATTTTGGGCAGGATCTGGAAACATACACTTAAACAGCCCTAAATTTAAATGTGCGATTAAATATGCCCATGCACAGATGTAATTGTGCTACTCTATTGCAACAATTGTATGCAGTAATGAATGCACATGCAAATGTTACTCAATTATAGTTCAGCATATGCAAGTTACAGAATTGACATGCATATGTGCATGCACATTTATGTATGGTAAACTATGCATATGAAATCGCTATTATTTGGCAGTTTGAAGGCCATCAACTGAAGTTTGCATCTGGTTATGAAAATTAGTTTTTAACCAGGTAAAACATGCACCCTTAGATTTTATAAAATGGCAGACAGCTGTGTGGAAGTGATATGGGGGGGAGGTGTATGTGTGTATAAATACAAATATGGCTATGTTAGTGTTCTCTATGTGTATGTGCATATTTGATGTAATTTATAAGGTGTGCAGGTAAGTGTGTACTGTGTATGTATCTGGATATGTAGGAATGTTTGTATTAGACATTCAGGTGCATATGTCATTATGTGTCTTGGTGGGTGAATAGATAAGCGCTTTTCTAAATGTGCGTTTGAAGGAATAAGTGTATTGTTATGTATGTGTAGATATGAGTGTAAGCAATATATATATATATATATATATATATATATATATATATATATATATATATATGTATGTATATAGGTATGTGTGAAGGTATGTCTTCGGAATATGAGCCTACAAGCGTAGGTGTGTTATTGCATGCATAGCTATGTGTGTGGGCATATATGAATATTGTCGTTATAATGATAATTTGTGTGTCTACATGCATGTGTGTATGTGTGTGTGAGAGAGAGAGATGTATGAGTGAGTGTGCTTGTGAGAGAGAATCTTGTCATTATAGAAATCTGATTAATCTGACATTTACATATGTTCTTATTAGAGAAAATATTTTAATGACTGGCTCTCAGTCAATGTTATTATGAATCTGACTCACATAACTGTGTCTTGCAGCCAGTGAACTCAGGCAAGATATATCTATAGAGAGATGTTTTAAACATCAATTTACCAGACTCAAGTCTAGTAAAGTTACAAATAATATCAAAGACAATGGTTACCAAACTAGGGTCCAAGGTCCTCCATGGTTTGATAAATGCAGTACCTGGGGGTCCACACGCTCCTAAGTCTTTTACAAAATGTATCTGAGATCTGTGAGTTGAATTAAAAAATGTGTGGAATAGATAAACCATTCAAACTACTGGTGGTCTCTGTTGGAAATATACTTAAATGGAAAGAAACATTGATGTACCTATGGTATGTAGCAGCTGTTTGTGTGTTCACAAATATACTTTTGTGTATGAGTTTGAGTGCATTGTGCATAACATGGTTTTTAGTATGTGTGTGCGTTTGTTTGCTTTTCTGTATAGAGGTGTACGTTAGTGGTACATTTGTGTGCATTTCTTCCTATATATATATATATATATATTGTGTGTGTGTGTGTGTGTGTGTGTGTGTGTGCGTGCGTGCGTGCGTGCGTGTGTGTGTGTGTAAAACACCAATGCACTTTCCAAACTACGCATGAGTTAGCAACAAGGTTTGATGTCTCAATACCAACTGTATTGCACCATCTGAAACAAATTGTCAAGGTAATGAAGCTGGACAAATGGGTACCACGTGAACTGGACGAGCATCAAATGACATGTTGTCTTGGAACTTGCAGTTCTTTGCTGTCAGGGTTTAAAAGTGAACCTTATTTGCATTCTATTGTTATGTGTAATGTAAAATGGATTATTTTCAACAAAAGCAAGCATTCTTCATGGTGGTTGCATAGATACAAAGTGCCAAAACACAATACAAATACAGAAAATTCACCATAAAAAGCGAATGGTGTCTGTTTGGTGGTTCAGTGTTGGTGTCATCCACTACAGCTTCATGGGACCTACTAAGTCAATTACAGCAGATGTATGCATCAACCAACTGGATGAAATGATGAGTGAATTTTCAATTAACTCAGATTGATCAATAGGGACAGGTCAATTTTCTTGCAACACAATGCTCGACAAACAACGCTACTCAAGTTACAGGAACTGAACTTGGAAGTAGTCTATCATCCACCATATTCACAAGACCTTGCACCAACTGTCTATTACATTTTCCAGGCATTAGACAACTTTGCGCAAAGAAAAAGTTTCAAATCTGACAGAGATGCCTTTCTGACGGAGATGCCTTTCTGACGGACATGCCTTTCATGATTTCATCACCTCTTGCACTTAAGAATTCTTTGCTGCTGGCATAAATAAGCTACCAATAAAATGGTAAAATTGTGTTGATAATTTAGATGTATACTTTGATTAACTGCCTTGCTTTTTGTTGAGATAAAGTAAAATAGACTTTCACTTCAAAATCGGACATTTCATTTTTAATGACCTGATAGTATTATTATTACCTCCACTTTAGCAAAGGTGGAGGTATTGCTTTCAGTCTTGTTTGTTTGTTTGTCTGTGGACAAGATATCTCAAGAACTGCTGAATGGATTCGGATAAAACTTTCAGGGATGTTTGTCCTCGTGACTGGCACAAGCTGATTAGATTTTGGGATCGATCTAGTACCAGACAAGGATTCTGGATTATTTTTCCTGTTTTTTTACTTAATTTTTGAGAGCGGACAGGTTCCTTTTAAATATTCTCATTATTATTATGGTGAGCTGATAGAAATGCTTAGCAGCATTTTGTCTCCCATTATGTTCTCATTTCAAATTCCACCAAGGCCAACCTTGCCTTTCATCCATTCAGGACCAATAAATTTTTAAAAAACACTTGAGCACTGGGGTTGATGTGATGTCTCCAACATTTTTGGTGAACTTTTAGTAGTTAATAAAGAAAAGATTACTATTATTAACATCATTATTATTATTGTTATCTATAGCTATAAAAGGGAGTGTGTACGTGTGTGTGTGCACGCGTATGTATGTTCCATACGCATTCCAAAACCAAGTTGCTGATTTTCACGTAAGGGGTATCAAAAGATTCAGTAAGTTTTTGGCTACCAAATAAACTATATTTTCATTCACATATTTGCATTACAAAAATTTAACATTATCATTTTTTCTTTTAGTCACCTAACAACGTTTTATATCACCACCACAATGACGATGATATCACGTTTTCTATATGCATGTGTTCGCACATTCGTTACCTACATTAGGCCGATGACTGAGAAGTATGTGTGTAACGGTGTCTGTGTCTGTCAGTACACATACATCTTTGTGACAACTGACACATACACACATGCATCTAAAGACAGAAACAGACACACACAGGGTCAGAGATAGGCTTCATGTGTGCATTAATGTACATGTCTGTCTCTTAGTTTATGTAACTTCCACTCCTGCCAACAGTGAAATGCAAACATATTAAAACTTTACTTGTGGCTTCGACTTCAAACAAACAAAAACGTTCACTTTCAAGTACTACCAACATGAAAATTTGCCTGATTTAACACCACTCACAATACTCGCAAATATATCAGAAAAAAATATTATTCTGATTATCATAACAAATTCTGAAATTTGCCGAAGTAGAAAGCCTCAGCAGCTCTTTCAATATACTTACAGAAATGTTATTCCACTCCTTTTAACCAGTTTCAAGTTAATGTTTTTCTAACAGTCCTTGTATTCTTCATCACTGTGAGTATCAACGTTGTACTGCATTACTCAGCATTTATTCTACAGCCTATAATGTTACACAGTTCAAAAACAGCATCTTCCTTTTTATGCACTTTGTTCAGCATTCGTTTCAAAATTGTAAAATAAATTATTTTTGCTTGTAAAACTGAATCATGCCTTCTGAATTTTCATGGACTTGCACTTTCTTAACATTGACATTCATTCAATCGTGAATTTTATAACATTTAGTACAGGTTCCAAGTAAATGTTGACTTTCTTACATTGGTGACACATACTAACTTTTGTTAAATTGGTGGCTTTCCATTTCTTTATAGCATGTTTCACACATGTGTAGAGTTCTACTCAGACAAACATTTATGAAAATGAACACATAAATATTGTATTAAAATAAATCACAAATAAAAGAAATTGCATAAAAAGACATCAATTTTTCTATTTGTTATGAAGAAATACAGCTTCTCTCCCTTTTTCTCACATACGAAAAAGATGTACGCATATGTATTTATGGGTGAAGGTCAAGAATACGCACTCCCGGTGTTTAGGGTTAGGGTTACACGGAAAACGGCTGGTGTGTGTATTCTTTACCTCCGCTTATTTATGTACGTATATATGTACGTGGTTCGGCAGAAGATATCAAAACAATAAGCACCAGGCTTACAAAGAATAAGTTCAGGGGTCGAGTTTTTCAGCTAAAAGGCAGTGCTCCAGCATAACCACACTCAAATGACTGAAACAAGTAACAGCGTAAAAGGATTATATATATATATATATATATATATATATAAAGGGGGTTTGTATGATAGTGTATAGAGGAATATATTATTCAAAAGAATTCCAACTCTGTTTTTTATGTTTTATTTATATTCTTATAATATTCATGTAGGATATAGAATATATCCTTGAAGATTGCTAAAATGCAAGAAAGTATACTAGTCCTTTAATATTTAATATTCAATATTTCATTTATTCAATAAGACAATCAATACTTCATTTCATTTTACTATATATATATACTATATATTCTATATGCTACATTAATATTATAAGAATATAAATAAAACATAAAAACAGACAGAGTTGGAATTATTTTGAATAATATATATGTGTGTGTGTGTGTGTGTGTGTGTGTGTGTATGGATATATATCTATATATTATAGCCTCAGGTTAACCAAAGCCTTGTGAGTGTATTTTGTACATGGAAATTGAAAGAAGATTGTCGTATATATACATGTATATATTTGTGTGCGTGCGTGTGTGTGTGTGTGTGTGTATGGATATATATCTATATATTATAGCCTCAGGTTAACCAAAGCCTTGTGAGTGTATTTTGTACATGGAAATTGAAAGAAGATTGTCGTATATATACATGTATATATTTGTGTGCGTGTGTGTGTGTGTGTGTGTGTGTGTGTGTTTATCTCTATTTGTTACCCCACAATTGCTTGTCAACCGATGTTGCTGTGCATATGCTCCCATAACTTAGCAGTTCAGCAAAAGACTGATAGAAAAAGTACCAGGCTTGCAAAGAATAAATCTTGTGGTGGATTTCTTCAAGCAATGGCCATGCTCCAGTCTGGCCACAGTGACATGACTAAAACATAGTAAAATAATAAAAAAAAATTTTCCATATTAATCCGAGCAAGGCCGAGTATCTCTGCTAGTTATTACTAAGGCAGCAAGTTGGCAGAATTCCTAACACACTGGATGATATGCTTAGCGGCATTTTATCTATCTTTACATTCTGAGTTCAAATACTGCCAAGGTCAACTTAGTTTTTCATCCTTTTGAGGTTGATAAATTAAGTACCAGTGAAACACTGGGGTCGATATAATTGACTAGTCGCCCTCCTCCAAAATTTCAGGCCTTGTGCCTTTAGTAGTCAGGATTATTATTATCATTATTATTATTATTATTGTTGTTGTTGTTGTTATTATTATTATTATATTTTTAAAAGGATTGACGTAACCCTTCACAAAGATAAACAGTCAAGACAAAGGAGCACGATAAAATACCTTACAATCGAATCGCGCTCTTCGTCTTGACTATTATTATTATTATTATTATCATCATTATCATCATTATTATTATTATTATTATTATTATTATTACTATTATTGTTATTAGCAGTAGCAGCTGGTAATCAATTTATGAATGAATATGAATTTATTAGAACATAGAAGTGAATTTGTCACACTTTTTTGAAACTTCAGAGATTTTCTTTACTATCATAAGGATATACATTTTATTATCTGATTTATAAAAACAGAAAAAAGAAAAACACTTGACAGAAAAAGTAAAACCCTAAACCTAAATATTCATTACAGAGTTAAGTAATACCAAAGACTAAATCATTCCCCAAAATAGCGGATTCCAGCTATACAACAAAATGTCCTGCTACACAGTACATACAAGGAAGATAGGAGTTAATTGAAAGACTAATATGGAGGCAAAAATTAAGTTATGTCTATAATATATTAATTGAAGCAGGCTGTTCATAGGTCATGGAAATGTATGTCACTAATAAGATGTTTTTGTAATGGAAAGATCATCGACAAAGAAACCAAGTGACTGGTATTTAGGAAGCATTCAAAGAAATTCTCTTAGGAGATAAACTTCTAGATCATGGATATTTTACATATTTAGCGTTTCTTTTGCCATTACCCAGCATTTTTTTTTATGAAAGAAGAAGAAGAAGAAGAAGAAGAAGAAGAAGAAGAAGAAGAAGAAGAAGAAGAAGAAGAAGAAGAAGAAGAAGAAGAAGAAGAAGAAGAAGAAGTTTCTAATGGTTTAGATGTTTCTTCCATTTTTTTTTTGTTTTTCATTTTAATTGACCAAAAATAGAACTGCATTCATAATCTGAAGTGAGATATTCTCTGTAGATTTAGTAAAATATTGGTCATGTTTTTGTTACTGCTAGTAGGCAGATATATCAAAGTAAATGGATATTTTAACTGAATGGACAGAACTTTCCTGTTTATTTTCTTTTCTTTTAAACTAAGAAATCAATGCCCAAGACTTATTACTGGGCCTCCAAAAATGGTGAGTGAGAGAGAGGTAATACCAGACTGGATTTAAAACCACCAGGTAGCAAAGTGAGCTTCTTAACCACACAGCCATAAATGCACTGATGAGGTGGTATGAAAAGGTTCCTAGACAACATATATTTAATAACAAATAACTCGTTTACCTAAGTTTTAACATCCTTTCCTTCGAAATAGTCACCTTCCTCAGCAATACAGCGGTCCCAGCATTTCTGTCAATTTTGGAAACCGGTCCAGAAGTAGTTTCCCATAAGTGACTTTAGGACCTTCTATGATCTCGACAATGGTGTTAAAATAGCAACTTTTGAGCTGCGTTTTCATCTTGGGAAAGAGATGGAAGTCCATAGGCGCTAAATCTGGTGAATAGGGCAGGGGCAGAAGCAAAACCAAGTTTTTTTTTTTATTTTGACAGGAAGCTCATGAATGAGGAGTGCTCAGTGACAGGGTGCATTGTCGTCTTAAAGAATCCAACTATTCATGTTCCACAGATCTGGTGACTTTCGTCGAATTTCCTCCATCAAATGCTTCAAAACATTGCTGTAAAAATCGATTGATCGTCTGACTCTGGGGAATAAATTCTCAATGCACAATACCATGTTTTCGGAGGTGACACTCATGGCAGGGTTTCTAGATTGCTCATCGTCTTCCATAGACATTCTTCCATTTTGTAAAGCACCCATGCCACTCAAAACATTGCATATGATCTATTGTCTTGTTGCCATAAGCTTGCCAAAGCATGCTCAATGTCTCTGTAGCTGACTTCTCAAGTTTATCATAAAATTTCATGTTGTCTCTTTGTTCTTGACCATGACAAAATCGTAGACTACAGCATACACGTGATCACAAAAACAGAAATTTCACAACTTGAAAAGTAAACTGCTAGCTCCCACTGTGCATGCAACCATGTGCTGCAATTTGTTTGCACACGACAGAACTAGTCCGGGAATGTATGTATATGTATTACTTCATTGCCCACAAGGGGCTAAACATAGACAGGACAAACAAGGACATACAAAGGGATTAAGGTGATTACATCAACCCCAGTGTGTAACTGGTACTTATCTGATCGACCCTGAAAGGATGAAAGGCAAAGTCGACCTCGGCAGAATGTGAACTAAGAATGTAACAGCTGACAAAATACTGCTAAGCATTTCGCCCGGTGTGCAAATGATTCGGCCAGCTCACTGCCTTAATAGTGTTGTCATCATCATCATTTGCATCTATGTTTTCAAGTTTGCTTTTCCATGCTTGCATGGGTCAGGCAAGAATAAGTTATGGTATTGGCTTCTTTTATTATTAATTTTTTAACAGCCAGATGCCCTTCTACCTGTTTACAAATGTGGTAATTATCTTCCAGAGAATTAGACAAGAAACAATCTGGATTTGCTTACATGGAAAACTGGAGACAAATGAAACCAAAATTCACTTCAGCATTGCAAAGATTGCACAACATATCCAAACATAACAAGGAACCTCAAATTGCATTCATAGAGTACTACAAGCAAATGGCATTGTTGGCAAAATCATTATTTATAACCAGCAAGCAACAAGGAAAATACGAAATCACTCACACAGTCTAGGAGTCAAACCCCACAATCTAACCATTGTGAGTGCAAAACCTTCATCACTAAGCCACATGGATGAAAAAATACACAATGGGCTTCATTCAGTTTCTATGTATCAAATTCTCTCAAGAAGCTTTGATTGTCTTAGGGCTATAGTAGAAGAGATATGGCCAAGGCGCCACAACTGATGTGGTTGAGAAGCAAACATCTTAACCATACTTGCATCTATCAACAATATATTCTACATACATAGACACACACACATACAAAAACCATACTTTAGTACTAACATAAAATGTTACCATTGAGGTTTATCGTATTACACTACAGACAACACACTACAGCCATAACTACCAGTATTTAACTGCACCTTACACATATTTACTCTCTAACAGGTCTCTCTCTCTACTACTAATCAATACTTGATCAATTACTACTATAACTATTGAATAATGCAACAACAACTACCAACGCAACAGGCAACAACAATAACTGATATCCAATATGCAGCTATACTCTCAGACAGCTATACTATAGCAATTGTGCAGCAACATTGCAACAACTACAGCAACTGTGTACTTCAATGTAATAATGTAACAACCACTACCACCAACACTATGCAGAATTTCAACAAATACTGCTGTTGCTGCTGCTGCTGCTGCTGCTGCAACTACTTCAATCACCTCCACCACCACCACACCCACTTTATACAGCAGTAGTCTAACAGGAAATGCTATTACTGACCACAATGCAATACCTTTACAATGACAATGACCACAAAGCGGCAGTAATATGAAGCCTGCCACCACCACTACCAATACCAACACCAAACTCCATTACCACCATCAGAGTAAACCAATAGTAATTCAAGTCAACCAAGGAGGCCCTTAATAAGTTGTATGTACCACTAGAAATAGCAGCCTAGTTACTTTCAAATCATACTTTCACTAATGAAGAACAGATTGAATAGTGAGGTCTTGCATATACTACGGTGGAAACACATGGCTTAGTGGTTAAGGTGTTGGACTCACGATTGTAAGATTGCGGTTTCAATTCCTGGACCAGGCAATGCATTGTGTTCTTGAGCAAAACAAAACACTTCATTTCATGTTGCTCCAGTTCATTCACCCAGCAAAATTGAGTAATCTTGTGATAGACTGGCGTCCTATCTAAGTGGCAGAAGCATATACCATGGCGGCGAGTTGGCAGAATCGTTAGCACGCCGGGCGAAATGCTTGGCGGTATTTCGTCTACCTTTACATTCTGAGTTCAAATTCCGCCGAGGTCGACTTTGCCTTTCATCCTTTCGGGGTCGATAAATTAAGTACCAGTTATGAACTGGGGTCAATGTAATCGACTTGATCAGTTTTTCTGTCCTTATTTGTCCCCTCTGTGTTTAGCCTCTTTAACAAAGATGTTCTGTTAGAACAAACTATACTGTGGTAGTTATCATGACAGAAACTCTCATATTGGCTTTTATCTCCCCTCTAGCAATATTAACCAGAATGCACTGCACACTAGTATAAGAGGTTCTCTCATGAATACTACCACAGTATAGTTTGTTCTAACAGCACATCCATGTTTAAATGGAGTTAAATATTATCATTATGTATTACATAATGACATACCTGACTCACTCAACATACAAAAGTCAGAACTGCAAAGACCTCAAACCACACATTAATATCTTTAAAATAAAGAACATTAGATAACAAACTCAGAGATGAAGAAAAAAAAAAAAGTGAACTGTCTCAAAACGAAAAAAAAAAAAAGGTTGGGTACAGAAATCGTTAATTGTAAGTATACTTGGTCATGGTTGAACTGGAGTAGAAAAAACAACAAGCGACTCAAATGGCTGAAACGAATTGCCGCTTATCTTTTGGCTGATGCAGATGCTAAAAATTCAAATTTATTGGATTATTCAACCTCATCTTAAGGGATGGATGCATGGTTAAGAAGTTCTCTTTGCAACCCTGTGGTCTTGGATTGAGTCACATTGAGTGGCACTTTGGGTTAATGCCTTCCCCTCAATCTCCAGGCCAACCAAGGACTTTGGTAGACAAAAACTGTGTGGAAGCCCATTGTGTGTGTGTAAGTGCATGTGTCATTGTATCTATGTGTTCATTCCAGCTGCTATTTTCCTTGTCTTTTATTCATGCATAGTATACCTTAGATCACATCATCAAGTGTATTCTTCATTCTTCTTGTTCCAAAAGCATTTGTCTGTTATTTCTAGTAGTTCATTTAACTAAACAACCACTGCTGGTTTGTTTACATCTTTGAATCTTAGCTGTTCAACCAAAGAGAGTGATGGAATAAATACCAGACTTAAAAATAAATACTGGCATTGATTTATTCAAAATCCTTCAAGGTGCTGCCCCAGCATCGCTGCAGTCCAATGACTGAAACAAGTAAAAGGTTGATGATATACAGGTACGCCAAAATTCAATTACTTTCGTACCATTTCGATCCCTGGTAACAGAAAGTTGTTCTAAATTCTAGTTGGCCACAAGGACTCACTATTTGCTTCAATTCAGTTCACTCAGGGAAGAATCAACAATAATCTGCCTTTCCTTGATATAATGGCGCAAAGGCAGAGGTAAGAATCAGAACACAAGTGTATTGAAAACCATCTGTTCCTGCACGCACTTAACCATTTTGATTTCAGCTTTCCTGAGACTGCCCTAGTTCCATGATACAAATTTCCCATCTTTGTTGTCAGTGCCACGTGACTGGCTCCCATGCCGGTGGCACATAAAACGCATCATCTGAACATTATTGTTGCCAGTGCCGCCTGACTGGCTCCCATGCTGGAGGTACATAAAAAGCGTCCATTACACTCTCAGATTGGTTGGCATTAGGAAGGACATCCAGTTGTAGAAACCTTGCCAGATAAGATTGGAGCCTGGTGTAGCCGCCTGGCTTACCAGTCCTCAATCAAACCATCCAACCTATGCCAGCATGAAAAGCAGATGTTAAACAACGATGATGATGATGATCCGATCTAAATTAACCCTTTAGCATTTAGATTTCTTTGACCAGTTTATTGCTTACTTATTACACATTGTTTTGATATAATCAGGCATTATGTTGCAGCTTCAATATTACAATAATGTGATTGTATATTTTTAGAATGATATTGTACAGTAGGTGTCAGAAGTTGGATCTGGTCAGATTTAACTTAAAACAAGTAAAACATTTTGGCCACATATAGCCGGTTTAAATGGTAAAGGTTAAAACCTTCCATCAAAATTTTGTGTTAATATATGTCCCATGCACCAGCTTGATAGTGAAAAAGTTATTTTACTAAATTCTTCATTAATTTACAGAGTAACTGAAGAGAGGCAGTTTTCTAAACAGGATAAGATGAGAAAAGGGTTACACTATGAGTCTTGCCCTCCTTACGATGCTAAGAAAGGAATTATTAAATATCTATGACATCAAGCAAAACCAACAAGTGCAAATGTACAAATTTATATTCAAGAAATGAGTCAATTGGAGATAAAAACCTGAATAAGATATGCCCAACCCATCTAGCACTGATTGTTTAGTTATATGAATATACCCATATTAATATATGTCTCTGTTTGTCACTACCACCACAACCCTGACACAACTTGACAACTGGTGTTGGTTTGGTTATGTTCCCCATGATCTAGCAGTCCAGCAAAATGGATCAATAGAATAAGTACCAGTCTTAAAGAAACTATATGAGAGATTGATTAGTTTAACTAAAACCCCTCAAGGTGGCACCCCTAGCATGGCTGCAGTTCGATGACTGAAACAAGTAAAGGACGAAAAGGTGCCATAATTTGTTTAATCAATTCACAGCAAAATTAAATTTCATGGTTATTCCAGTAATGGCGCTATATAGCTATACCCAAAAAAAATAGTACTGCTAAATCACGCTGCCACAATATACTTCACATATCTCAATGGAAAATAGTTCCAAACATGACATTCATCAACAAAAGATAGATTAGTATATAAAACTGCTTTCCAGAGTAAAGGGTAATGAAATTTTGAGTGGATATATCTGATTTCTGTAGTAAAAGGGTTGAATTCATAACGTTCACTTTCCCTTTGATTTTGTTGTCGTTTTCTTTTCATTCTAAATGAAGGTAAATTATAAATAGATAATACAAACCATAAACAGATAAAGCGAACTAAAAGATGAAATATGTCACAGAAGATAGCAGCTATGATGAGAATTACATAGGTAGTGGCTTGACTGTTAGATAATGGGGGAAAACAGCAAAGCAAAACAATTATACAGGGTGTGATGTAGGTGACAGTCCAAGAAGTAGGATATGTAAGGTAAAAACAGAAGAGAGAGAGGAGTGGCAAACGAGGGGAGAAGAGAAAAATCTATAATAGAAAAGCACAGGAATCTAGAACATAGTCTGTTATATTTGAGATTAAGTAACAATGGAGTATAAACCAACATACCAGAGCATTAATATACAACAGTTTGGGAGTCATATTGCGGATAACCAAATGAAGATGAATGAAGTATGTAGACTACATAAATACAGAAATAAATAAACAATAATAAAAAATGATGATACTATTAATAGTAATAGTAATAAATAATGATGATGATGATGATGATAGCAATAATAAAAGCTACTGGAGGAGGGTTATTGGCATCTAAGGCTACTTGTTGTAACCCAATGTTAGGATTTTTTTCTTTTCCAACAGTCTAATCTGTTGAGGGTGTATGAAAATAATAATAATAATGATAAAAAGGTTTCATATTAGTAGCACAAGATCAAAGCTTGCTAACCAAAAAGCTACCAGGCTAATGTTCTTCAAAACGGTTCTGACTCTAAATGCAGATTCTGTAATAAGTTTGATGAAACAATAGACCATCTCATCTTAAGATGTCTTGTGCTGACACCAAATGAATACAAAGATTGCCACAGAATTTACATTGGAAAATATGTAAACACTACAAAATCAGCACTCCTGCTTACTGGTATGTACATCATCCTGAGCCAGTCATTAAAGGTAAAATTCTCACTATCCTCTGGGCTTTTCCAGTTGACACTGACAGAACAATCCAGGCTAATTGACTAGACATAGTCATTAAAGACAGAGAAGAAAATACTTGTAGACTAATAGTTGTAAGTGTTCCCACTAATAAAAATATATCTGCAAAGGAATTTGACAACTTAAGTAAATATAAGGACCTGGAAATTGAAATACAAAAGATGTGGCATCTTCAAGCAAGAACTGTTTTTGTAAGTGTGGGTGCCCTAGGTATGATAAGAAAGGGATGTCAGAAACATCTAGATAATATCCCAAGAGAACCATGTCTCAGAGAATCCACAAGATTGTGTTGACAAGTACAGTCCACATCCTTAGAAAAACCCAATCAGTTTAAATGTCTGTGTTGTATCACATGAAAATATTTCGCTACTGCCTCTGCCATTTTCCCTCCCCAAGCTTTCAGTCATACTGTAACATCTTTTATCCTTCACTCGCCCTAAGATGCTGGGCATGTCTCAGCAAGTGATTGCAACAGACATACAGATTGAAAGTAGATAATAATAATAATAATGATAACAATAACAATAATAATAATAATATCCCAGGAGAACCATGTCTCAGAGAAATCCCAAACATTGTGCTGACAGCTATTGCCTACATACTTAGAAAAACCCAACGAACATGCAGATTAAAAGTAAATAATAATAATAATTATTATTATTGATAATAATAATTATTATTAATATTCTCATTATTTCAAATTCTTGCCACAAAGGCAGCTTGGGGGAGGTGGGGATGTGTTGATTACATCCCCCACCCCGCATTCCACTGGTACATATTTTAATGACCCAGAAAGAATGAAAGGCAAAGTTGGCCTCAGCAAAATTTGAACTAAGAACATAGTGATGGGCAAAATACCGCGAAGCATTTTGCCTGGAGTACTAACAAATCTGCCAGCTTGCTGCCTTGATAATTATATTAATAATAATAATAATAATAATAAATAAAAATAACAATGGTTTCAAATTTTTCCACAAGGGCAGCCATTTTGGGGGGCAGGACTAATCGATTACATAGACCCCAGTGTCTCACTGCTACTTACTTTATCGACACCCAAAAGGATGAAAGGCAAAGTCGACTCCAATGGAATTTGAACTCAGAACATAGCGATGGGTGAAATAGTGCTAAGCATTTCACCCAGTGTGCTAACGAATCTGCAAGCTCACCATTTTAATAGTAATAGTCATTGATAAGAATAACACATGGAAATGATGTAAAGACATTAGTATTACATCATAAGATATAGGGGACACAGAACTGCAAATGCTGAGGAGCCAATGAACTAGAGTGAATACAATACACACAAATGAAAGAAAAGGTTAGGAAGGAATCCTACAGATGCATTAGATTAATAATTGAAACAGAGCTGAATCAATAGTTTAGCAGTCACAGTAATAAGTTATAGTTCTAATATTCTTAACTGAATACTAAACAAGGTAAGACAGAAAAGCAAATAAAATTATCATTGCAAAGACTACACTAATCAGTAAATCATGCTTAATACAAATACTGCCACATAAATTGCACTTGTGCCAATGCCATGTAAGGGCACCTGTGCCAGTAGCATGTAAAAAGAACCCAGTACTCTTTGGAAGGCAGCTGGCATTAGGAAGGGCATCCAGGTGTAGGCACCATGCTGAAACAGACAAATGGAGACTGGACAGCTCTCTGGATGGTTAGCTCCAGCCAAACTGTTCAAAGCATGCCAGTATCAAAAACAGATGATGATGATGATAACGATGATGGTGATGATGATGACAAAGAAATACAACTACAAGAAATATTTAGTAAAGCGCAATGGAAAACTGATACAAGTAGCGGCCCAATACAAATAGTATGATCACAGTTCAAGGATTTCAACAACAGTGTAAGAAAATGTTTTTGTTTTTTGTTTTTTTTTTTTGCTTTTTTTTCTGTTTTCAAGGAAATTAACACATACAAAACAGAGACTGAAATGACAACTGGTTGTTACAAAAAGTGAGAAACAAGAAAAGTTTTAAAAAATTAAGCTGGATTAAAAATTGGACAACAGGATGCTATGCTAAATTAATGACAGTGCCTGCAAAAGAAAAAGAGTTAATTAAGTGTAAATACATGTAAAATGTTTGCAACACCATATATGGGCGACAAAGGACACAAACGTGAAGCTGATGCAGTCATCATTGCGGCTAGAGATCAGAGTTTTCTCATCCAAAAGAACCAAAAGGTTGCAATACAGTAGAATACATTAAGAATCTCTAGAAATTCATGCAAGAAAGTGTTAAAACCACAGCAGCTTCAGTGATGGTGACAATGATGATGATGATGATGATGATAGATCAATGTCTGAATTACCAAAACATATAATGGAATAGAAGACAAAAAAAAATAACAGGAGGATATGAACCACACATTTTGGCTGTCAGTATTAGCAGAAATAACTATACATATATATTTATATGTAACTGTCCATATATATATATCATCATCATCGTTTAACGTCCGCTTTCCATGCTAGCATGGGTTGGACGATTTGACTGAGGACTGGTGAAACCGGATGGCAACGCCAGGCTCCAATCTAAATTTGGCAGAGTTTCTACAGCTGGATGCCCTTCCTAACGCCAACCACTCAGAGAGTGTAGTACGTGCTTTTACGTGTCACCTGCACGAAGGCCAGTCAGGCGATACTGGCAACGGCCACGCTCGAAATGGTGTCTTTTATGTGCCACTCGCACAAGCCAGTCCAGGGGCACTGGCAACGATCTCGCTCGAAAATCCTACGGAAGCCAGTCAGGCGGTACTGGCAACGGCCACGCTCAAAATGGTGCATCTCATGTGCCACCCGCACAAGAACCAGTCCAGGGGCACTGGCAACGATCTCACTTGGTCTCACTTGGCTTGCCAGGTCTTCTCACGCACAGCACATTTCCAAAGGTCTCGGTCAGTAGTCATCACCTCAGCCCAGGTCTTCCTGGGCCTACCTCTTCCACGGGTTCCCTCAACTGTTAGGGTGTGGCACTTTTTCACGCAGCTATCCTCATCCACTCTCACCACATGTCCATACCAGCGCAATCGTCTCTCTTGCATACCACAACTGATGCTTCTAATGTTCAGCTTTTCTCTCAAGATACTTACACTCTGACGGGTATTCACATTGACATTACACATCCAACGGAGCATACTGGCTTCATTCCTTGCGAGCTTACGTATGTCCTCAGCAGTTATAGCCCATGTTTCACTGCCATGTAGCATGGCTGTTCATACACATGCGTCATACAGTCTGCCTTTTACTCTGAGTGAGAGTCCCTTTGTCGCCAGCAGGGATAAGAGCTCTCTAAACTTTGCCCAGGCTATTCTTATTCTAGCAGCTACACTTTCAGCACACCCACCCCCACTACTAACTTGGTCGCCCAGATAGCGGAAGCTATCGACTACCTCTAGTTGTTCACCCTGGAACGAGATAGAAGTTGTTTCCTGTTTGTTTACAGTTTTTATTGCACCTGAACATCTGCCACAAACAAAAACTAACTTCCTGGTTAACCTGCCTTTGATGTTGCTGCACCTCTTATGTGTCCATAGCGTGCACCGGGTACATCTTATAGAGTTACTACCTACTCCTTTTCTACATACTGAGCAGGGCCATCTACCTGAAGGGGTTTGTGTTTTATTTACCTTCCTACTTATTAGGATTTTGGTTTTAGCTAGGTTGACTCTAAGGCCCTTCAATTCTAGACCTTGCTTCCACACCTGAAACTTCTCTAGTTCTGATAGTGACTCCGCAATTAGGGCAAGGTCATCAGCATAGAGGAGCTCCCAGGGGCAACCTGTCTTGAACTCCTCTGTGATTGCCTGGAGGACTATGATAAATAAGAGGGGGCTGAGGACGGAACCTTGGTGGACCCCTACCTCTACCCAGAATTCATTGCTGTACTCATTTCCAACCCTCACCTTACTGGCAGCATCTCTGTACATGGCTCGCACAGCTCTCACTAACCATTCTTCTATCCCAAGTTTCCTCATTGACCACCAGATAAGGGATCGGGGGACCCTGTCAAAGGCTTTCTCCATGTCAACGAAAGCCAGGTACAGAGGTTTATCCTTGGCTAGGTATTTCTCCTGCAGCTGTCTTACTAGAAATAAGGCATCAGTAGTGCTTTTACCTGGCACGAACCCAAACTGCATCTCATCTAAATTGATTCGCTCCCTAATTAGTTGGGCTATGACCCTCTCTGTAACTTTCATAACCTGATCTAACAGCTTGATGCCTCTGTAATTATTTGTATCTAAAGCGTCACCTTTACCTTTGTAGCAGTTGACTATGATGCTGCTACACCAGTCATTGGGTATGACTCCTTCGTGTATCACCTGGTTCGTAATACGGGTGACTAGGCTATAGCCAACACTGCCAGATATTTTGAGCATCTCTGCAGTGATTCCTGATGAGCCGGGGGCTTTCCCGGTCTTCATACTCTTAATTGCTTTATCTACCCTGGTACTATCAACTCGGATAGCTGGTCCCTCTGTTGGGTCGACATACGGCAGGCTCTCTTTCTCCCATTCATTCTCTTTATTAAGCAATCTATCGTAGTGGCATCTCCAGACCTCTTTCTTTGCATCCTCATTTAATGCAAGCGTACCATCATCCATGCGAACACATTTCTCTCCTACAACATCACTATTCTCTCTCCTACACTGTCTTGCAACACGAAATACCTCGAGTCTTTGGTCCTCACGGCGCAGAACATTGGCAAATCTTTTCTTATCTGCTTCCCCTCTGGCTAAATAAACCTGTCGCCTAGCCTCCCTTCTGGCACATTGGTACAATTCCCTGCTACCACTGTTCTTCCATTCCTTCCAAGCCTGTTTCTTTTGTCTAATAGCCCTGTCTACCTCCTTGTTCCACCACCACGTTACTCTGGGTCGAGAGGGGACCTTACACCGCCCACAGATCTGGTCGGTGGCTTTCAACAGGTTGTCCCGCAGAAATCTCCAATTGTCTTCCACGTTGTATGATGCTATATCCCCTTCTATTTCGTTAAATGCTTCAAGTAACTTGTCTCAATTAATTTTGCATTTTCTTGTAGCTTTGATATCATGATGTGATTGTTTATTTTTTAGAATGACATGGTAGGTAGGTGTGAGAGGCCAGATATGACCAGTTTTAACTTAAAACAAGTAGAGTATTTGGGCTGGATATGGCCAGTTTAAATGCCAAAGGGTTAAGTTGAAAGCACCAGCTTAATAATGACAAAGTTATTTGACTAAATTTTTCATTATTTTCAAAAGTAATAAGAACAAGAGCAGTGTATATCAACAAAAATATGGTAACAAAATGGTTAAAAACCCTTTTACCTTTTTGATACCAATCTACCTGAGACTGGCCTTGGTTCTGGTATAAACTTTACATTTTAAAGGGATTCAAATTAAAACTTTTTATCAAAATTACATACTCATTTACTTGTTTCAGTCATTTGACTGCAGCCATGCTGGAGCACCGCCTTTAGTCGAGCAAATCGACCCCAGGATTCATTCTTTGTAAGCCTAGTACTTATTCTATCGGTCTCTTTTGCCGAACCGCTAAGTTTACGCGGACCAGCATCGGTTGTCAAGCGATGTTGGGGGGACAAACACAGACACACAAACACACACACATATATATATATATACATATATACGACGGGCTTCTTTCAGTTTCCGTCTACCAAATCCACTCACAAGGCTTTGGTCGGCCCGAGGCCATAGTAGAAGACACTTGCCCAAGGTGCCACGTAGTGGGACTGAACCCAGAACCATGGGGTTGGTAAGCAAGCTACTTACCACACAGCCACTCCTGTGCCTATAATGTTAATTTGTGTTCCAAATACCAAATTAATAATGACAAAGTTATTTGACTAAATTCTTAGTTATTTTCAAAATTAACTGGGACAAAGTCAGTGCATTTCAATAGAAATGATATCTGGTTTAGTAACAAACAATTCTAAAACTTCTAAACCAAAACCATGTTCGAAAGTGCACCAACATTTCTCTTGCCATCAGAAATGGCTGCTGCTAATGAATGATGTTTTACTAAGGAGTGACTTCAGAGTTTAAAATGACTAATGGTTGAAGCATTATGGCATGACAGTTACACCCAAAAGAGCAGACATTCCATTGAGTGGAATTTCTTGATAGAAGAGGATTGCTCCACATAGCCACATAATTCAGGAGGTTTGTGCTAATCAGAAGACTTAGTTCTAAATGATTTATTGGTTCAATCACTCAGCTGATCAGTTTTACTGTATAATGTGAACATTACATCAAATGTAAAATGCATTTTACATTTGATGTAATGTTCACATTGCTTAAATAAATGGAATCGCATGAAACGATCGTATTGCATTAACTTTGGATATCCTTGTAATTTATTTTGATTTACATATATATATATATATATATATATATATATATATATACACACACATATATAATAATAATATTAGGGATAAAATCCAAAATTACAGGTAAAAACTCAATTAAAATCAATTTATTAGAAATTAAAATTAAATTAAGTTTCACAGAGTAAAATATATATAAATATATAGTTTTAGGGAAAAGAACCAAGGTTCATGAACTCATCGATGAAAATCCACTGCCACATATAGAAAAATCAACAATCAGATATATATATATATATATATATATATACTTATATAAGGGGCATTACTACCGAATGCGAGGACAAAGTATATATATATATATATATATATATATATATATATATATATATATATATATATATATATATATATACATATATACTTTTACTTGTTTCAGTCATTTGACTGTGGCCATGCCGGAGTACCATCTTTAGTCGAGCAAATTGACCCCAAGATTTATTCTTTGGAAGCCTAGTACTTATTCTATCTGTCTCTTTTGCCGAACTGCTAAGTTACAGGGACGTAAACACACCAGCATCAGTTGCCAAACGATGTTGGGGAAACAAACACAGATACACAAACATATACACACACAAATACATATATACGATGGGCTTCCTTCAGTTTCCGTCTACCAAATCCACTCACAAGGCTTTAGTCACAGCATCCAGGGCATATATATGCCAGCATGGAAGGTGGGCATTAAACCATAATGATATATATATATATGTACACACACACACACATACATACTCTATAAAATAGTTGGCATTAGGAAAAGCATCCAGCTGGAGAAACCAAGCGAAAACAGATCGCTGGCGCTTGGTGCAGCTCTCCACCTCCAGCCAAACCATCTAACTCATGCCAGCATGGAGAACGGACATTGAATGATGAAGGTAATAAGTATATTAACTAGACAAGCCTGAAGCAACATTAATTAGAATATATGTGTGTACACTTATATTTAACATGTTTGTACATATTCAGACGTGGAAGGACTTTTGCAGCAGAAGCTGTTTGGGGAAAACAATTTTCTTTATAGACCATATATTTGAAAATACATCGATGGTCTAAGGCAAATGTAATCAGACTATACAACACATGCATTTCTTCATCATTACACTTCATCAACTACAGACGCCAAATCTGTCCTTTATAGCCCACTTAAAAACAACTGTTCCTGTAATTAAGCAACAAATAGTACATTTACTGATGTGCACAAATCTTAGTCAAGCTGGAATTAATTAACTAGCAGTACTTGAAGTAGTGTTGATTGAAATATATGAATTTATAATTACATTTAACATGCCCAACTTAAATATAATCTCTGTAGAGATTGCCTGTGCACACATAGAAATGTCAGTGTATATGTGTGTATGTGCATGTGTGCATATATATATACAAGTGGAAGTCAAAAATTATCCAAACTTTCACCATAACATATCTTTATTATTACCACACTGCCTTCTGTGCATGCATGCTTATAGTTGGAACTATTGTGGTCACCTGATAGAAATTTGAGCCTGATCACACCATTTTTCTTTCCAGTTTTACAGTGTAAGCATCGTCACTCCACTAGCAATGTACACCAAAGAGCAGTCATCCGAGAGATGATAATAGTGGCCTACTTCTCCATTACCATCTCTCAAGCTTGCTGAATTTTTTCATCAGTGGTGCAGGTTGATGGGCATCGTGCTCCCTCTTCATGCGTCACACTTGTCCAGTGACTTTTAAACTTCTCAATCCACTCATATGCCCTTCTACATGATAGTGCACTGTGCCCGTATTGTGGTAAAAGCCTCCGATGAATTTCGGCACATGACACACCGCCCAAGAAATCGGATCACTGCTCTGTTTTTCTTATGTGCACGTTACTAATGGAGCAGCCATGCTTACACTGTAAAACCAGAAAGATTCACTCAATTGCACAGTGAGAACACACGTAACAATAACAACAGCAATGATGATAAGCACTGCACACATCCTACATAAAGCACTTTCAATGCAATAAAAAAGAACAATCAAAACAAGCGACAGCACGTACCCAAGGCACACACAGTTTCACTAGTACAGTGAAAGCACGTGATAAAAAAAAGATGACTAGTACTACTACTACTACTACTAATAATAATAATAATAATGATAATAATAGTAGTAGTAGTAGTAGTAGTAGTAGTAGTAGTAGTAGTATTAGTAGTAGTAGTAGTAGTCATTATTTCAGGGGGAGGGGACTAGACGATTACATTGACCTCAGTACCCAACTGGTACTTATTTATTCGATTCCAAAAGGATGAAAGGCAAAAATCAACCTCGGTGGAATTTGAACTCAGAGCGTAATGACAGATGAAAAGTGGCTAAGCATTTTGCCCGATGTGCTAACATATCTACCAGCTTGCTACCTTAATAATAATGATGATGATGATGATGATGATGATGATGATGATGATGATGATGATGATGATGATGATGATGAGAATTATTCAGAAATCTGCTCTATTGGGAACAGCAAGGATTGTAAGACGGGTCCTCGATATCTGAAGAAACTGGTTATGACCCAGTATCAAGGACACTAGTTCTGCATGTAAAACATGTGAGCATACCACAAATAATAATAATAATAATAATAATAATAATAATAATAATAATAATAATGATATTTTCTGATTTTGTCACGTGGTCAGCAAATTTGAGGCGAGGGAGCTAGTCCATTTCATTGACTCCAGTAATTGACTGGTACTTTATTTTACCGACCACTAAAGGATGAAAGGCTAATTCAACCCCAGCAGAATTTGAACCCAGATTGTAAAGAGCTGAAAGAAACGCTGCTGTCGCTAATAATAATAATGACAATAGTAGTAGTACTAGTAGCAGCAGCTGCAGCAGAAGCAGCAGTAGAAAACATACCGGGACTCAGCTTCATTCAATTTTTGAAAAGTACAGAAAATAATAAAGACAACAATAATGACAATAATAACTCTTTCTATTCTAAGCACAAGGCCTGAAAATTTGGAGGAGGGAGTAAGTCGATTACATTGACCCCATTATACAACTGGTAATTATTTACTCGACCCCCAAAAGAATGAAAGGCTAAAATTGACCTCAGTGAAATTCAAACTCAGAACGTAAAGATCGACAAAACGCTGTAACAACAACTACAATAATAATTATAGCAATAACAACAGAGCAGCAAACACACTAGAGTCACATATTCACTCAATTTTTGCAAAGTATACAAAATAATACCAACAACAATGATGACGTTAGTGATAAGAAGAAGAACAATAAAAATAATAACAGTAATAACAACAATAATAGTAATAAATAAATGGAATAGAATAGAATGGGATAAGATTACAGAATACTGTCTTTGCAGAGAAATCTGAACAGGCAAGAGTGAAAAAAAAATGTTTCTATGATAACGGAAACGAAAGATGGAAGGAATAAAAGAAAAGCGATGAAGTTTGATAGGCATAAAACTGTTGAAGTGACAAAAGATATTGAAGATTTCCAGACTGAATGCTAAACAAAAGTGACAGGATGTAAAAGGAGGAAAAAAGCAAGGATCTTAATAATCACTAGAAATCGGTAAGAACATTGAGGCTGTCACCAAATGTCTTTTGCAAAAAGCCAATCCCCAACTGGTTCCAGCAATCTCCACTGAAACAATAAGAGACACTTTTGATTAGTAATGGTTAATTAAGTATTAAGAAATCCGAAGTGATATTGGGAATATATGCGTGCACACATACACTCACACACACACACACACACACACACACACACACACACACACACACACACACACAAGCACACATGCATATGACTTCTAGCATGAATGATAGTGTGATGATTTCATGTATGCAGGAATAATAAAGAATGCAGGAGTGCCTACAGATAATACATAGAAGTAATGTACTAAATATTTCTGCTGAGCTGCTTTGCGGTTGCAGTCATGCTGTGTGTATTTGGGTAATTATAACAGGCGACATGCACATCTTTGCCAAGGATTCCTTCGTTAATTTTCCTGTCCTATCATGAACCATCCATTCAACTTCTTTTCCACTGTATTCCTAAGATGGTTCTGGAAGTAAGAGTCTTCAGGCACCTTCTCCATAAGCTTCTATCAGAAGTAGCCATCATACACTTTTCAGTTGGATTCTTAAGCAAAACCAACTGAGATAATACAAAGGATATATCCAACTATCTCGTTCTTGGTCTATACGAGTGGTTCTCAACTGGGGTCCATATGGTTCCTCAGGATCCATATAAGATTTTTCGGGGTTCATACAACAAAGTGATAAATTAAGCGTCCACAACAGTATTTTAAGGGCCCCTGAAAAAACATTGCTTTAGATGTATGTATTGCAAGAATCAGGTTTCTTTCTGTAACATTTTATGGAAAAAGTATCTATCAAACTAGTTTTTAAACATCAAATGGCTATGGGGGGCCAACCAGAATAAAAATAGTAAACAAGGCGGAGGTTCATAGATAAAAATGGTTGAAAACCTCTGGTCTATACTCATGTCTCCTACAGGTTGGCTTGGTTTGAAGAATCAGTCTTGTGTTTCTTTCCTGTGGCATTTTAATCACAGGTCCGTAGAACTAGCGCTGCGACCCCTCAATGCAAAAAAGTAGCAGCTCAAACTGGGTAGACACCTTGATCACCTGTTGCACACCCTGTCAAATAATGTTACTCTAGAGCATAGGTTCTCAAAGTGGGTGCTCCCCTGCCCCATGGGCATTGAGACAGTCCAGGTGGGCACTGGTGCCTGAGGGGTGGTGAGGGGGTTAGAGAAAACAGAGGAGTTGGGAGGGAGGCAGTGAACTGGGGGGATACTATGAATTTATTATAATATTATTATACTATTTTATACAAATTATATATTATATTAAATATCAAATGATTCATAGTATATATAAATTAGTAAATCTAAAATATTTATTTATACATAAAAAATCTTGCTGCTCCACTGCCCTAGGGTTGAGTGGTAATGGATGAATTAATACGCAAGTGTATAAGAAATACTCCAGAGACACCAAAAAATGTCTATTACTCTACCAGTGTTTGTAGCTTTAAGAACTCATAAACATAACCCCGCTATATTACATGTAATTCAACTTGATAAAGTTTTAGCATTGTTGTAACCTCAACTGTTACTATTAATAAATGGTTTATACATGTTGGTTATGACGGTTGTAAAAGTAGCAGTGCATTTATGAGAATTTATGCTTAAAGCAACAAAAGTAAATACACTGATCATCATAGCAAATGGCAACACCTTAATATCATTAAATAGCAATAAATTCAAGTTGATATCACCATGAAGTAACAAAGAAACTCTTGGAATTTATAAATAATAGAAGGGGAAAATGAATTCTATGACAGAAACAAAGAAAAAGTTACGTAAACACAAACAATATCTGTAAAAGTTGAAGACAGAAAAAAACTTACTTTTATTTAATGGATAATGAAAGCAACCAAAAGTATCTTACTTCTTAAGATATTCCAAGAATACAAGATGCAGTGATTTAAATTGGTACTAGCATGAAAAGAAGAACAAAAAGACAAGCACAGACTTGTTTTAATGTACAAATTATAATATGGAAATTATACCTACAATCAGAACATAACAGATTGTACAAGATTAATGGTGGTAAATACTGTGGCAGTTAATAATGAAGAAAGAAAAATATAATGGGATACTTTAATAGAGGATGAGTAAGATAACTATAATATATGATCAAGAAAGTTAAGGAAGAAAGCTAGGTAGAAAAGATATAAGTACCAGATATAGAGAGAAGTATACAGTGATGAGGTGAACAGACAACGAAAGAGAAGAGATATAAACAAAGATAAGAATGGAAAGAGATAGAGATAGTTAAAGAAAAAGATGGGGTAAAAAAATATTATAATGAAATGGTTATCTCCTTTATATTAATTGTCTGCTAGGGAACACCATGGGTTAACAAAAGAAATTAGAAATATGAAAAAGGAAAGTGATAGAGCAATGAGGAAATAATGAAGAAGTTTGTTTCACAACCAGTGTTCCAGGTCTCATTTTAGACCATAGCACTTTGGACAAGGAACTGCATTCTACTGTAACGTCAGTTTTGATCAATGCCTTGTGAGTGGAATTTGGTAGAAATAGTGTGAAGCCAGTCTCCTATGTGTGTAACAATGTGTGTGGTGTGTGTGTGTGTGTGTGTGTGTGTGTGTGTGTGTGTGTGTGTGTGTGTTCAATTATGTCCCTTTACTTTTAAAAAATACACTTAGCCATTTTTACACAGACACTGATAAAATGACTCTTCAAACGCTGGGGCTCATGGAGGCAATGGCAAGTGACTGAGACCTTTGGCGATATGCTGTACTTGAGAAGACCCATCAAGCCAAGTGAAATTGCAGTCATGACTAATGTCAATGCCACATAAGTGGATCCTGTGCTGATGGAGTGTAAAAGCAACTTTTGAACACTGAGCAACATGCTGTGCTTGAGAAGACTCGTCAAGTCAAGAGAAATCACAGTCATGGCTGATGCCAGTGTCACATAACTGGTTCTTGTGCCAGTAACACGTAAAAAGCATCTTTCGAATTTTGGGCCTCACAGAGGCAGTGTCTAGCGACCAAGACCTTTGGCAATGTACCATGCTTGACCTATCAAACCAAGTGAAATCATAGTTGAGGCCAATGCCAGTGTTTTGCAACTGGCATGGATGCCAGTGGCACATAAAAAGCAACCATTACACTCTTGGAGTGGTTGGCGTTAGGAAGGGCATTCAGATATAGAACCCATACCAAATCAGATTGGAACCTGGTCCAGCTCTCCAACTTACCAGTTTTCAGTCAAACCATCCAACCCATGCCAGTATGGAAAATGGATGCATGATGATGATGTTGATTGGTATAAGCACTCAGGTCAATATGATCCAATAAAACTCTTAAAGTTAATCCAATAACTGAAACCAATCAAAGACTACAAACAGACTGTACGGTTACTTCCACTTTTTTCAGATTAGTTAATCCTTGACCTGCTTATGTACCCTGGTATATCTTACATGCATCCAATTTTTTTTTTGTTTTGCAAGTATTTGGTGACCCTGTCAGTGCAGGTGCCACTTAAAAGCACCCAGTCCATACTGTAAAGTAGTTGGTGTTCAGAAGGGCATCCAACTGTAAAAACCTTGCCAAAACTGACCTCGTCTGTGCTTGTGCCATGTAAAAAGTGCTACTCATTTCACCTGTGCTTCTGCCTTGAAAAAAGCACTAAGTCCACTCTGCTGAGTGGTTTGTGTTTGGAAGGGTATCCAGTTTTAAAGCCTTGCCAAAATTGACCTTGCGTGTGATTGTGCCACGTAAAAAGCACTACTCACCTCGTCTGTGCTTGTGCCACGAAAAAAGCACAAACTCCACTCTGCTGGGTGGTTGGTGTTAGGAAGGGCATCCAGCTGTAAAGATCCTACCAAAACAGTCACAGAAGTCTGGTGCAGACTTCAGTCTGGCCAGCTCTTGTGAAACCGTCCCATCCATGGAAGGCGGATGTTAAAAAATGATAATGATCATGATTAACATAACAATGATGTAATTTCTATTGATATCTTTTCTCTTTTATTTGTTTGAGACATTTGACTGCACCATGCTGGAGCACTGCCTTGAAGGATTTTAGTTGAATGTATTGACACTAGGGTTTATTTTTTACGAGGCCAGTGCCTATTCTATTGGTCCCTTATGCCAAACTGCTAAGTTATGAGGAAGTAAACACACCAACACCACCTGTCAAGCAGTGGTGGTAGACAAACAAATGAAAAGACAAATACACACACACACACTCACACACACACATACACACACACACACACACACACACACACACACACACACACACACAAAGACACTATGGGCTTCTTACAGTTTCTGTCTGCCACATCCACTGACAAGGCTTTGGTTAGCTTGAGGTTATATTAGAAGACACTTGCCCAAGGTGCCACACAGTGGAACTGAACCTGGAAACATGTGGTTGGGAAGCAAGTTTCTTGCTACACAGCCAAAAAATATATTTTATTTTTATAATATACTTTATCAATATTACTAGAAAATAAAACAGAGATTATGAATCTTTTATAAATACATCAATGTCCTTTCTTTTTTAATATTTTAAAAATCTCTATTGGAAAATCCTGTTCATAACAAATTTTTTAAAAACAGCAGTAAACTAGAGAAGGCAATAAAAAAAACAACATAACCAACCCCAGAATTTTTAATATAACTAACTTATATAATAAATATTTCAAAATATTTTTGCTGATAAGGTTCCTAGTAAATATGCTACAGTTGTTGTAGCCATAAATAGAGTGAGCTGTTATGTGCACAACACCATTAATTTCTCATATTTTATAAGGATCCCAAGCTACTACCATCTAGTCTGACAAGAAGTTAAGTTCCCCATATTAGCTCATGCAGAAAATTGTCTTTTAATATCAGAGTTTTCCAGTAGGGGTTATGAAAGAAAACAAAAGGAAAAAAACAAAAAGAAAAAAAAAGAACAGACATTTATAAGGGTTTTAAGTTGAAGGAAGAACAAAGCAAGGGTATGACGAGCGAATAAAAGAAAAGAAAGACAACTAGAATAACAAGTAAAAACTTCTGTACTGAAGAGAATGGCCAGATATTACATTGGCACCAGTGAAGGTTGTGAGTGCAACCCCTTTCTCGACCCCTTTCTCCTGGCTTAGCAACAAAAGAAACACATGACAGAAAAGATATAAAATATGACACCACAAACACTTTCAGTCAGTTTTAATCTACATTTTTCATTTTGCTATTTCTATTGAAATAAAGCAGTTGGGCAGGCAATTTTCTATTCAATGCCATTTCCTATTTTCTGAGAAATGCTTGTAGTATTGCAGAAGCAGCGAATGGATTCAAATATTCATACACAGCATAGAACCATTGTTTAAAAACCACTTTCTCTCTATACTAACATATTTTTGAAGTCCAAATTTCTGCTAGAATGCCTTTTTAGAAAAGGTGTACAGGTAATAGAAAAAAAAAAACACAAATAAAATAGATAAATACACAATTTGGAAAAATTTCAGATTTCATACCTAACAAATCCCATTGAGCATGTAGTTGTACCACAGAATGCTAAAAGAATGATTCTGAAAATCCCCTGCCCCAACTGCTTTATTTGAATAGTAATATGAATAGTAATATGAAAAATGTAGAAGTTGCGATTACAGACATTAAAAGAAGTCTTTGGTAATGAAATATTGAGAATAGAGTTCCAGGCTGTTTAACAGTTTGTCACCAACATGCAATGGAAAGTAGTACACATGATGCAGTTATTTTTTTTTTTTTGTCTCCACCCCCACCCCACACACACTTCCACTCATTTTTGTCTCACTGGTGTTAATATCTATTCAAACAGTTTATAGTCACACATTTCATCTCTTAAGACACACTTTGAATGAAATTGAAAGACGCCCACCATGTGTGTGTGTGTGTCTGCATGTGTGAGGGGGAGGTGAGTGTGTGTGAATGTCTGTGAATACTTGGCCTGACATCATGTGATTGTTACAAATTGATGACTTCTTCCAATATTCTGTTAGAATACGTCTGGCTATGTAGAAACAAGTAAAAGTTGGTGACAGCAAGGGCAGCCAACCACAGAAAACCTGCCTCAATAAACTTCATCTGACCCATTCAAACATAAAAAAGTAGATATTAAAACGATATTTCAACAGTTAGTTCCACTGCACACCTACAACACAAGGATTTTTGCTTTTTACTGTAAAATAGGACATTTTATTAACAACCAGCCAATTCAAAGTCCTTAGATGTGTGCTGGACAATAATAGGATTAAGTTTGTACAATGCTTGCTCTCATCTTTTTGAAGGTCTTCAATTTTATCATCCATTTTTGACAGAGTTCATAATTTCTTTTTTTTTTCTTCTTCTTACAAGTGTATGGTGGATATTGACTAAATGAGTATGATTACAAATCCAAGTGGTGGGAATGAGGTACCTCCAGCTAGTATCTGGGCTAATGTTATTCAACAGGGTGTCTCTCCAGCTTAGAGAAATTTCAGCACTGCAGACACGTGATTAGAACATCG
>NC_142929.1:30451571-30564071 GCF_046866305.1 Octopus bimaculoides | reverse complement strand
TTAAAGATAGATAACAGCTATGTTGTTGTCAAAGCTTTAAACCTTTAACATCTAGACCAGCCATATCTAGGCCAAATATGCCATCTGTTTTATCTTTAGCCAGCTAGATCCAGTCTATCACATCCACCCTTCTCTGCTATTATAAAATTTACAACTACATCATCGTCATTTTGAAGCTGCAAAATAATGCATGATTAATTAAAGAGCCTGAGGAACCGGCACAAAGTGGATGTAGGCGTTTTGAAATCAAGGCTGTCGAGAGTCCCAGATGGCAAGACCTGCAGATGAGGGTAGCTACATCAAACTCTATTCTTCACCAAGTGCCACATATTAGAGGAGGCTCTCAGTAACAACGGTGTAACGAAACGGCGATGCTCCAGCATGGCCACAGCTCTGGGCTGAAACTACATAAAATAATTTTTTTTTAACAAATAAAATATATATATATCATCATCATCATCATCGTTTAACGTCCGCTTTCCATGCTAGCATGGGATGGACGATTTGACTCAGGACTGGTGAAACCGGATGGCAACACCAGGCTCCAATATATATATATGTATATTATATATATATTATATATACATAATATTATTTATATATATATATATATATATATATATATATTATATATATGCTACACCGAAGAGCATATTAAGTAAGGCATTCAAGAAAATCCTGCACGCAACTGGCCTTAAGATCAAAGTTGTAGAAAAGACAGGTAGGACTATCAAATCTGAGTTATGTAAATCATATCCGTTTGATAGAATCATCTGTCAAAATAATTGTGCAGTATGTTCTACAAACCCACACGTGAACTGCAAAACCAAGAACACTGTATACCAAATTAAGTGCCAAGAAGGAGCTTGCGCGACTAACCCAGAGTCATACATTGGTGAGACTTCTAGGAGTATCAATGATAGGTTCAAAGAACACCTGGACAACTACATTGAAAAGAAACCTAACTCCATCTTCTATCAGCATGCTGTAGACTGCCACAAGGGCTCCTTAGGAAGCCTTAAATTAAACATCTTGTCCAAACATCCCACTGATGCAATGCTGAGACAGGTCACTGAAGCTGTCTGTATACAGGAGTACAAACCTTCTCTCAACCGTAAATCCGAGTGGGGTAACATCCAGATTCTACACGGGAGTACACCTCTATAGTCACCCTTCTTTCTCTTTTTACACATGGAATTCCTTTCCATATATACATGTTGAGATGCATAATACATACATATATATATATATATATATGTTATTATATTATATATAACCATATGAGCGTATATAGTTTGATATGTGTGTGCGTGTGTGTAGATGTATGTGTGTGTGCATATGTGTGTATGTGTTGTGCGTTGTGTATGTGACTATGAGTGTGTGCATGCATGGGCGTATGAGTATGTGTAGATATGAGTGTGTGTAGATACATCTATGTGTGGTATGTTTATGGAGGAAAAAAATGCATATTTGAATTTTAACCGTTATCCTTGTATTAGTATTAGTGTCATACATATTTGTATATGTGTGTATGTGTATATATATGTATAGGTCTAGTGATGGTTAAGCGTATATGCGTGTATATTTTGAGATATGTATATTTGTGAGCGGATGGGAGTGTCAATATGATTGTGTATACTTGTTTATATATGTATAAGTAAGGCTATATATGTACATATATGTATCTAAGACGTTGTATCAGTTCACCGTTAGACGATGGTGAGAGGGGCAAACGCACACACACACATATGTGTGTGTGCGTGTTTACATATGTGTATATGCATATATGTATATATGTGCGTATATACAACCTTCAACAAAGTAACTGTCATGTATACAACTTGAACTGACGCACATATCAGTACATAAACATACATTCACATGTACATACATATGCACACACACACACAAACACGTCTACACACTTACCCTATTACTCACGTACATCCATAAGTACATACGCGCATACTCACATACATACATATATACATATATACATACATGTGTATAGGCATGCACACATGCATACGCATGTACACAGATGCATACGCGCACACATGTACACGCACATACATACATACATACATACATACACATGTACATATATATCATGAACTAACTATTACTTTCTCAGATGCGACGAAAATATTTTGACAAATTAAATTTAAATGTTGAAGTGAATCTAACGGATTTTGTGTGTTATTTTAAATGGCTTATAAACACCTTCCACGCTGCAATTGTATATATATATATATTCTATTATATATAAATATATATAGTTGCTATCCGTCATGATGAAAATATAAATAACTCGAGATGAAGTGGTGATGTGTATGTATATACATATGTGTGTTTGTGTGTGCACAGCTGTGTATATGTATGTGTGTGTGTGCACATTTGTGTGTTTATATTTGCATGTGTAGGTGTGTATATATATATATATATATATATATATATATATATATATATGTGTCTGTAAACACATACTCACACACCTCACACACACACACATCACCACTCCATCTCTAATTCTTTTTATTTTCATCATGACGAATAGCAATTAATTATCAAATAAAACATCATATAGCAAAACTTTTGGTACATACAGATCTGCACAGATGTGTTTGTGCATCTGTGTGTATATATATATATGTGTGTACTCATGCATGTGTGTGTGTGTAAGTGCATGCATGTATGTATGTCTGTGTGTGCAAAGCTCAAATGTTTTAAATGCAGAAATGAAAAATGGAAAATTCCTCATTAACTTATTAACACAGCGGGTTAATGTCTATTTTATTCATGCAATATTATAACGCAAAGTATCTATAGCAAATAAATAAACTAGTTGATATAGAAATCAATAAAATGGAAAGAGTACATAATGGCAGGTAGACAGAAAATATAGCTAACACAGGAAACATATGACTAAAGAACTGATTCAATTGCCAAAATCAGTCACACAATAGTGATTGATAAATAACAAAAGACAGGACTTTCCTCATATTAAAAAGAAGAAAACAAAATGCACCCTGCTAGGAAGGAAATTAAGATATATAATTTTATGTCAATTCAATATATGATTGTTACTTGACTCTGTTAAGCATTGTCAATAACTATTTATGCTATAGTTTGCTTTTTCTAGCATGGCATCTGCCTAAAGAATGTCAAGTGCACTTATGATTGTATTTTTTCAGGCAATGTCAAAAGGTAGCAGAAAAGTTGAGCATATTATCAAAATAATTACAGATGGAGATTGTTGTATGGTGGGGGGGGGGATGGTTAAATTCTACACTGGAATAAACTGTTTATAGTAGTTTATTTGAACTTTAGCTTCAATCAGTTTAATACTGTCTACGAAATGTTCCTATCCTGCGGGAATCTCTTGTTTCAAATGATAGACACAAAGACGTCTTTTACAACTCATTAAGCATGCTTTAAGATCTTGGTCCTCGTTAAACACTTGAAAAATTTGCATTGTGTTGTGTAAAGATGATAATTTTTTTACATGAAAGATGAAAGGAAGTAACAGCCTTGTACAATATATCAAGACAAAGCTTGCCATCAGCACTGGTTTAACTCATAACATCCAGTTAAAAATTTGATACGTCAAAAGCCCAGTCTTGTAATGATTCTGTTATAGAACAGAAATGAATGCTAGATGAAGGTATCACAGTTTTTTCCCTTCTTAGACAATTACTTTCTTCCTTCAAAATGAATGCAAACAAGGTTAGAATGATTCTTGTGATGTCATGCATCTCAGGACTGGCTGATTGATGCTCACCCATGCAGTACTGTGCTATGCAGAAAATTAAGAGTGAGCTGACGTAACAGAAATTATACTATGACCCTTCAGGAATTATGAAAATATTTCTTTATATTGATCCTCAATACATGATTTCCAAATTTTTAATACTTTGCAGAAGTCTTTTTCAGCATCCTCCCTCTGTTCTTTGTACTCTAAACTATCTTCACACAGTAATATTTCACCTGTTGGTATGTATTCACATTATAACTGCGATTGTCTATTTTGAATACAGTAATCAATAAAATAAACTCTATTTTTAAAATGATTACAGATTGTATAGATTTTTTTAATGTACATCACACATTAATAAATAATAGGTCACTAGTTATAGATTTCAGTTGAACCAATCACAGGTTCACTGAATTTCCAATAATGAGATGACAAGAGATTGTCTGTACAATTCAAGCAGAACATATAGCATGAGTCTTTCCTTCTTTTTTTACTTCCTACTCAACACAAAGAATTGTTGGCAATTTCTTACCAAATTATATATACATATACACTGAATGAGTTTCTGGTTAATTCCTGATTTCTTTATTGCCCACAAGGGGCTAAACATAGAGGGGACAAAGAAGGACAGGCAAAGGGATTAAGTCGATTACATCGACCCCAGTGCATAACTGGTACTTAATTTATCGACCCCGAAAGGATGAAAAGCCAGGTCGACCTTGGTGGAATTTGAACTCAGAACGTAATGGCAGACGAAATAATGCTAACGTTTCTGCCAGCTCGCCACGTTTCTAGTTAATTTCTGCCCAGCAAAATTTCACTAAAAAATAGTGGACAATACAGGATGATGGCAGAAAATACGTCTCCAAGGAGCTGTGTGATGGGTCAAATTCAGAACAATGCTGCAGTGACAGGAATTTTGACCATGTTCTCTACATTAAATGCATCCAAATTGTGAGAATATTTAGTCAAAATGTTATTGACATTTAGTCTCAATGCCTCCTTGAACAAGAAAGCTAATTATCAAATGCATGGCAAGTAAGAGGCACAAACTAGTATGGCATATTAAATAGCTAAACATAATTTCTTTTTACGACCTTTTAATGCAATGTAAGATTGAGAAGATTAAATTATTTTCCTAAGCCTTGCGGGTAAACACTTTATAAAATCCAAATTAATGTAGCAACAAAGGCTTTAAGCAGAAAGAGAGCGAATGAATCCATTGAATTATCAGAGAACAGAAGTAATATAGAAGGAGATATGGTTGTGTAGTGAAGGAATTTGCTTCACAATCAAACAGTTTCGGATTAAATCCTATTTCATGGCACTCAAGGCAAGTGTCTCCCTATTTCAGCTGCTAGTTGGCCAATGATTTACGAGTGAAGTTTAGGAGATGGAAACTGTACAGAACCCCAGTGTGTATACATATGTGCCCCTTGCCTCATCCATTCATGTATTTCTATGCTGATAATACTTCAGCGACAGATGTTATATCTCTTTCCTACAAGCAGAAAGCCCAGGGGCAATGGACCAGCAAAGGGAGAAACTAGGTGGAAAAAGTAATAGTAGTAATAGTAGTGATGTTGAAGATGATGAAGACTTTGTAGGCACTAATGATGATCTGAATTCATTAAGTTACTGTATTTTCTGGCACACAAGTCAAATTTTCCAGAGTAAAATCTGCAGCTCAAAAGACAAGGGGGAAATGAACTTTGGAGGACCAAAAACTCCATGTGAAATGCAGCAAAGATATCTGGAAAGATAATGACTGTGTACATTGTACTGGTGAAATAAGCAACACTGCGCTTTAACTCTCTACATATGCAAGATAAAATAATAATAATAATAATAATAAAATAATGAAGCAGTCACTTATTTTACATGTTGGCACATGGCTTCGTGGCTAGTATCAATTATCTTTTACTGGTTTCCGAAATTAGAGTGCGGTCAAGATGGGGCACCACCTAAAAGGATTTTCATCAACTGAAATCAACCTCAATACTAACTGCCTTAGGCCTGGTATTTATTCTCTTAGTCTCTTTTGTTGAACCACTAAGTTGTGGGAATATAAACATACCAAGTGCTTCGTTTTTATATCCAGTATTATGATGGAAAACAAAGGCAGCAAACTGGCTGAATTGTTAACAGAATAAACAAAACGCTTAGCAGCAGGTCATATGGCTTTACGTATGTCCTGAAATGAAATTCTGCCACAGTCGACTTTGCCTTTCATCCTTTCAGGGTCTATGAAATAAGGACCAGTTGAGTAGTGAGGTTCGTGTAATCGACAAGCACCCTCCCCCAAAATTTTAAGTCTTCAGCATATAGTAGGAACAAATGAATGAAGGAAAACAGTGTTATGGATGAAAAATGGCAGGATGGAGTGGGCCAAATGCTAACTAAATAGGGGGTAAAAATAGCATTTCGTGATTGATGAGCCAGCAAAATATAGATGTCACAGTATTTTACCATTCTAAAATATATTATTCTATAATCTAAAAATACTACTGCATTAATATTCTTACATTATATAACAAATGAAAACGTGACATAGTGGTCATTGCAGAGAATAGCAGAACGGGTGTATGTATTTTTAAATGCATGTGAGTATGTATGCACAAATGTGTGAGAGAGGGAAAGAAGGAGTGAAAGAAAGAGAGAGAGAGAGAGACATAGCAAATACGAGAGAAGGAAAGGAACAAAACATTATTCCCTTTACACTTAATATTCAGTTGGTAAACAAAGATACATAAGAAACCAAAGCAAAACAAACACACACGACTACACCTTAAAGAATTCTGTAAACATCTATGCAACATGTTTTATTTTCTTCAAAACCGGGTTTCCATTTATAATACAAAATTCAGTGAATAGGTTAGACTCCACACGCACATTTCCAAACATTTGCAGTAAAATTATTTTGCAAGAGATAAAAAAAAAAAAATTGATGATGATGATGACGATGATGATGATGATGATGATGACGATGATGATGATGATGATGATGAACAACTTATGAATGTTGATATTAATTTTAAAAAATACAAAGCAATTCAAATGGTAAACATGAACACCCACACCATACAGAACAACAGAGACACCTGTTATCTATTATCATCACCATTATTATTATTATTATTATTATTATTATCATAATAATTATTACTATTATTATTATTATTATCATCATTGTTATTACTGCTGGTCTTATTATTATTCATTATTGTTACAATGGTTATGATTGTTGTTGTTATTAGTATTGAATATATCAGCTATATTCAAATTGTGTACTATTCAATGCTATTTCTTTCTATTCAGTGAGTTTTAATCGATTACTTTATTACAAATATATAAATTTACTTCACACAATCAAGATGATGATTCAGTGAAAAATTATTTGACTAGCTCATATTTTTAACCCACATTTTCATGAGAACTCAGAATTAAAAATCAAATACATTGACTTCATACAAGAAAAAAAAACATGATTCAAGTGAAGTGGTAAAAATTGGATAAAAACCTAAGATTTTCTACAAGTAAATGTGATGAGTATTTCCATTGTTTGTTAGTTGGCTGCTAACAAAAAAACAGGAAAAGACAAAAAGAAAGCTATTGTCTTAAATGATGCTTCCTGTTAAAATTAATGGAAGACATGTTGAAAAAATTTCTACTGACAATCAATAGCTAATTCTTCCTTAAATTGTGTACCTGTTCAAGCCATTGGTATATAACCATACAGGAGCACAACAGGGAAAAAGTACCTCACTCTTTCTTTTTATCCCCCCCACCCCAGTATACTGTGCAACCTCAGAAATTACCAGAACATTTGTTTTAATGTGAAATATTTTGACAACACCCTATCTAAGATTGTATCTAACTGAACCATATAAAACAACCTGATTAATAGGAACCAAAGAGGGAGGTTGTATATGGTCACTAGATCTGCTGGAAACAGTAGCCAAATCTCCATCAAATAATGCTCTGCTGTCTTAATATCCAGGAAAAATGCAAATGATCATATAGTCTTGGATCCAATTCAAAAGGAAGGCTTCATAACAACTGGGATGATTTTGACCATGGATCTGCTTCACCACAGTTGGCCATAAGCTATTAAAACAACAAGGCGTTATATAATGAAGTCTTTGATTATAATTCTACATCAGCCGCCATTCATCAAAAGATACCAATCTGGGCAGATCTTGTGAGTTAAACAATTACAAGATGAAAGTAATCACATGATAATTTGAAGATAAAAGAAACAATTTCAAACTAGAGAAAAGGAAATAATATTTTCTAAAATATCTCTGCTCTTTAACCTTTTTTACAACAGAAAACATCACCTGATCCAGCAGTTTGATACTCCTGTAGTTATTTCTATCTAAAGCATCACCTTTACCCTTGTAGTAATTGACTATGGTGCTGCTACGCCAGTCATTGGGTATAAATCCATCATGAGCTACCTGGTTTACAATACGGGTGACTAGGCCATAACCCACACCACCAAATGTTTTAAGCATCTCAGCAGTGATATATATATATGTATATATATATATATATATATATATATATATATATATATATATATATATATATATACTCTTTTACTCTCTTATTTGTTTCAGTCATTTGACTGCGGCCATGCTGGAGCACCGCCTTTAGTCGAGCAAATCGACCCCGGGACTTATTCTTTGTAAGCCTAGTACTTATTCTATCGGTCTCTTTTGCCGAACTGCTAAGTGACGGGGACATAAACACACCAGCATCGGTTGTCAAGGAATGCTAGGGGACAAACACAGACACACAAACACACACACAAATACATATATATATACATATATACGACGGGCTTCTTTCAGTATATATACATATATTTCTTTTGTGGGTGTATGTTCATTTAAACATTAGATATTCATTCAATAGCACTTCATCCTCATTTTAACCTATGATGTTTTATATCTGTGAAATATACACTATATCTCATGTTATATCTTTTAAATATATAGCATAATGAAATATACGTTTTATCTTATGGTATATCTAATGATATGTCTTTGAAATATTGATACAATTGAATCATAGTTACAAAACTAACAAGAGGTCACCAGTTGTTTCTAGCATCTATCATGAAATCACTTGCATTATTTCTGAAATGCCAATACTGCTGTTACTAAAGAATGTTCTAAACTTGACATTTTTGGTTTCCATGCAATTGCATCTCCGAATATGTCCTTTCTTTTAAATATTTTTCATTACCATCACATGCACGACTCATTGTATATGCAATTCTTGACATTAGAATAACATTAGGTTCCTGTAGAAAATCTACAGCATTATCCTCATTGATACTGTTCGATATCAGTATTAAATTGAATGGGATAACAAAAACAAAAAAAAAAAAAAAAAAAAATTCTCAAAAACTTTATATTTAGCCAACTATGAACAAAAGTATTCGGCAATGAAAAGGATTAATGAACGGAAATACGAAATAATAAAATTACCATGCTCATCTCCATTTCCTGGTAATCACAAAACACTTTCATTTTCTAAGAGTTGATTCTAAAGGTCAGCTCAAGACAGATTTAAGCAGTGTCCTTACAGATAAAGAAACAACACATAATAACAGAGATTTATGTGAAATGAATGCAGCGAGTGATGGACACATTTTCATCCCTGCTCTTCTTTATACTCTGTCACAGTAGTGAGATATCTGCAATGCAAACACCCAGCTATTGTTTTCCAACAAGTATACAATTATTGTACATACACAACCGCTATGTAAATCCTGGCATTCATCTTGTTTGTAACCAAATTTCAAATGAAATGGACAGCTTGTTTGTTGGAATAAATTTATTTTTGAAAATTAGGTATTTTGAGGGATTAAGTAGAATAATTAATGTTGTTGTTAATTAATAATGAATATGGAACATATTTTTTGAAAAAGTAGTTGGTAAATTATATTGGATAATTGTAAATTGAATAAGAAAACTTGAAAATTAATTGTATCCTGAAATTTGTAGCCTAGAAGGCCCAAGTTGAGCTGTTATGAAAAGATTAATGATTTATAGAAGTATCACAAAATGAAACCAAAAACCCCATGGTGACTACCTCAATTATAAACCTGTTACATATAATATGCAAGTTGAGAGAAAATTACAATGTTTGGCAATGGGAGCACTCAGAGGGTTTTATACACACTGCTTTTAATAAACCAAAAACGATAAAGTGGTTCGTAATACCAAGCAATCAAACTTGTGTGTGAGAAAGGGAGAAAGGAGGAGAAAGAGAGAAAGGGACAGAGAGAGGAAAAAAGGAGGGAGAGAGAGGAAGAGGGATAGAGAGGAAGAAGGATAGAGAGAAGAAGGGAGAGATGGAGAGAGAGGGAGAGAGAGAGAGGGAGAGCGAGAGGAAGTGCGTGTGCGTGTGTGTGTGTGTGTATGTGTGTGCATGCATGCGTGTGCATGTGGGTCTTGCATATGTTGTGTATGTGGGTCTCCATAAGTTTTTGACGATGAGTCTTCAGGTGTGACATTAACCAAAACACTGACACAATGAATAAGCATATGAATGAGTGAGCATTCCACAGGTGCATGTGGGTTGGCAGACTTACCAGAGAGTCTAATGGGGTGATTGACCACTTATGCTCTGGCTCATAGCATTCTGATTGCAATGCCTATGATAACAGTGGTGTGAACATGTATCAACCCTTGGGTTTCCCTTGAACAACAGCAGCAGCACAAAATGTGGAGATTTGCAATGCACAGGTAACTGTTGACCTTCCAAAGAAAAACAAAACTCTACCCTCACAATAGTGCCTCAAAGAGTAGCTTTCCAGGCAAAAATCTACAGTAACTCTGCATAGTAAGAAATTTCTTTCCGAACCACATGGTTTCAGAGTTAGTCCTACAGTTTGGTACCATGAGCAAGTTTTTACTATCATAACAGTGAGGACAACCAAGGCCCGTGTGAGGTTTTGTAGACAAATACTGAGAAAAAAAGCTTTATTCATATATTTGTATATATGGTTCAAATTTACAAAAAAAACAAAAGACGAAGATAGGTGAGGGAACAACAAAACTGGGAAGAATGGAAGAAGTCTTTGACATTTCAACAGAAAGGGATGAGAGGAAAAACAAAAAATGGAGAGAGAACAAAAAAAATGGCGAGAGAAAAGACATATGTGTACTTGAGTTTGTGGCTGTCTCCTTGCCCTGATATCATATGATAGTTGTAGTGCAGTGTAGACTCAGTATAGTGGTTGGCATTAGGAAGGGCATCCAGTCATAGAAGGTATGCCAAACCAAACAACTGGAGCCTGGTGCAGCCCTTTGGCTTGCCAGCTCCTGTCAACTGCCCAACTCTTGCCAGCACAGAAAATGGACATTAAATGAATGGTGATTATATATATATATATATATATATATATATATATATATATATATATATATATATATTAATAGAAAAGACAACAAAACAAAGAAAGAGATCTTGATATTATGTAAATAGAGGAATTTATCTGTAAAAATATTTCTCACATATTTTTACAGATACATATATATATATATATATATATATATATACATGTATGCTTGTATGTGTGTATGTATGTATGTATGTGTATATATATATATATATATATATATATATATATATATATATATACACACACACACACATACATATATGCACACATACATATATACACACACAGCTGTATTGTAGCGATTCTCTTTTTCCCTTTGTTTTTGCTGATATATTTAATATGAACAGGAATAAAGAAATATTTAAGAAACACACATGCAGTTCTTTAGTTTCGAGTATGTAGAAGCATGCATGCAACACAGAATGCAACTTTTAACATTTAGTATACTGAATTATGTAGATTCCTTATTTCTTCTACCAAGCAAGTTTGTTTTTTGTTTTGGTTTTAAACAAAGACACACATCAAAAACACAAGTCGCTAACTTTAATGTCATATAGACAGAATGTTGGCAATGTACGTTACCACTTAGCCTAAGTCAATGCATTCAATTCAACTCAGCAAAATACAATTGAAATACAATATTTCTACTCCGTAAATCTGTATTGTAATCGTTTATGATAAACACGATACTATGTAAATGTTAAACAATTCAACCTGCAATAAAAGCAATAACAAAATTTCTCTTATCTTTACTACAAAGATGTGTTTAATGATTGGACCAACAAAAGTTTCTTCAGCTGAAGCTAATGAAAGGGGAGGATTGAGAGAAGGGAGCGATGGAGAGAGGGGAGGAATAGGAGTTGAATATGAAAGAAAAGTCATACTGAATTGGTACAAAGGACAAAAGAAATACAAAGATTTCTGAAACAAGAAGCTAGGAAAGAAAGAGAGGGAAACAAAGGAATCAGAATTGGAAGAATTGAAAGCGGAATGAAAGAGTAAGAGTTGAGAAGAAGCGTAGAGTGGGGGATATTTCAATAAGACTGTGAGAATGGTGAGGACTTGAAAGAGAAAGAGAATGATATAAAGACAAGAATATCTGGAGTAAGAGATTGAGTGAGAGAGTGACTTTGCAAATGGACAAAACAGCAGTTCATAGCATAGCAAAGTTCATGTGTGGTAAATTTATTCAAAAAAAGTTAGTGGAAAGGTTTCTAATATGAATCAAATCTGAAAAGGACAGTTATATGTAAAAGGAGTCCAACAAATAATGATTTTTTTGATTAATTCATAATTTACTACACAGTATTTTTCGGATAATATGAAATGTAAAGAATACATATCTTACTAAAATACCAATTTAGCTTTATTGTATCCTGTAGCATTTAAACCAACTAAATCTGGCCCATATATTCTACCAGTTTTACACTGAAGCCAGCCAGATCCAGTCTCTCACACCTCTCCTACAATGTCAGTCTAAAAACAAACAATCACATCATCAAAATCTCAAAGCTAGAAGATAATGCTTGGTTAATTCAAAACAATGTGAATAAAGAAGCATTACAATTGACAAAATAATTTGAAGGCTAAAGTGTTAAACACCTTGTTTTAATCTCTCGCTAAGCAAAATATGAAGTAAGTGTAATCGACAGTCTTTAACCAACATGCTAGGTATTTTTTAGATGTTAGATTTAAAACTAATCAAAAGTTATCCATGAATTTCTCCATGGTTTAACCAATTAAACTATATCAACATATTTTCTATTATGCAAATTCGACCGGCCACTTTAGCTCAGCCCATGTTTATATACTCTATAAATAGCTCTCAGCCACTACTCTACTAACTTCTCCTTGGACAGAAGATAGGTGCCCCATCCTCCCAGGAACAAGTCCAACTAACAAACTAATCATATTTTTCTAACCAAGAAGAGATAAATCCTATTGTCTAGTTTTGTTTAATTTTCACAGTGAAGCTGAAATTGAACATCTATTTAGAAAAAAAAAGAAATAGATATATCACACTCAAATCATTTGTTTTAATACCATAATACATTAGTTAGCATTAACCTTTTGTGGCCACATTTCTGCTGAAATACACTGCTTTTGTTTCAACTATCTTTAAGAATAATGAAGAATTTAGTAAAATAAATTTGGTACTAGGAATGTAAATTAACAAGAAGTTCTAATGGAAAGTTTTCACTGATACTATTTTTAAAACATGAGTTTTTATAACATGGTGGTCTCGGGCAAGTTGGTATAAAAGGGGTTAATAATTCCAACAAGAAAGAATGAAAACTTTTGGCAAGGTTTATCCATCACTCATTTTCGATCTCCCAAGGTTTGTGCTGGACATTGCAGCAGATGAGGTGGAAGACTGCTTTCTTCCTAGAGCAAAAGTAATATGTACACTTACGCACGCACACATCTATATATGTGCTTGTGTGTTATGATGTATATATGTATATGTAGGTGTCTGTATATTAGATTCCATTTGCACTCTGTGACATGAACTACAAGTGGTGGTAGAGGTGCTGATAGCAGCCATGGTGATGGTGTTAACACTTATCAGCTTGATTTGCACCTTCAGAGATGAGATGTGCGAAACAAAAGATCCTTTACTTATGAAACAAGCAAAGTTTTGTAACAGGAAGAGCATCAGACTGTAAAACAATGTTCCAAAAATACATTCAAACAAACCATGCAAGTAAAGAAAAATGGACATAAAACCACATAGCTATATGGTTTAAGAAGCTCACTTCACAACCACATGATTTCCGGTTCAGTCACACTACACAGCACCGTGATCAAGTGTCCTCTACCAGAGCACCAGGCAAACCAATGCATTCCAAGTGAATTTGATAGATAGAAACTGTATAGAAGCTTGTGGTATATGCATATGTGTGTTTGTGTGTGTGTTTCATTGCATTTGTGTTTGTTCCCACCACCACTTGACAATCAGTGTTAGTTTGTTTACATTACCATGACTTAGCAGTTCTTCAAAGAGAACTAATAGAATAAACACTACAGTTAAGTAAGAGATGAGAGTCAGTTTGTTCAAAAAAAAACCCTTTAACGCAGTACTCCAGCAAGGCCACAGTCCAATTACTAAAATAAGTAAAAGATAATATATAACAAGCCAAGAAGACTCAGCAAGCTAAGTAAAACCATAATCTGAGGCCTCTGCCAGGGGTGTAGCCAGCCAACTTATGCATACCTTTCCTTCATTGCACACTAAACTCTGCTTGAAAAGACCTGTTGAGGCAAGTAAAATCGAAATCGAACTAAATTTGACAACTGGCACCCATGCTAACGTCTCCTTCATTGGACAATAAACTCAGCTTGCGAAGACCTGTTGGGGCAAATGAAAGTGAAATCGTGATGGCACCTGTACCAGCGGAGTGCTAAGAGCACCATCTGAGCGTGATCGTTGCCAGAGCAGCTACCTGGCTTCCGTGCCAGTGGCACGTAAGTTGCACCATTTGAGAGTGATCGTTACCAGTGTCGCCTTCCTGGCACTTGTGCCAGTGGCACGTGAAAAGACATTCGAGCGAGATCGTTGCCAGTGCTGCTGGACTGGCTCCTGTGCAAGTGGCACGTAAAATACACCATTTTGGGCATGGCCATTGCCAGTACTGCCTGACTGGACTTCGTGCCGGTGGCACGTAAAAGCACCCACTACATTCTCGGAGTGGTTGGCGTTAGGAAGGGCATCCAGCTGTAGAAACTCTGCCAGATCAGATCGGAGCCTGGTGCAGCCATCTGGTTCCACCAGTCCTCAGTCAAATCGTCCAACCATGCTAGCATGGAAAGTGGATGTTAAGCGATGATGATGATGATGATTATAGAGTAACAGAGGATAGAGAAAGGAAGAAAGAAGAGTTTGAGGTGCAGGCAGAAAAGAGGAGCTAAAATAATCCAGTTGATAACCAGGCAGCAATTTTTCTCTTATAATCTCAACAGAAGCAATACAACAAACCTCAAAAGAAATTGTTGAAATTCTAGCGAATAAACACAATTTAGTTTTCTTAGTATTTTTGAAGTCTTTTTACACTCAAGATGAGATAGCACAACTGGCGAAACCTTACAAGCATCTTGATATAATCAAAATATTTCTACAACTCTACTGAGCATGATTAAAAAGCAAAATTAAGATTAAAACCAAAAAGACATCATAATAATAATAATAATAATAATAATAATAATAATAATAATAATAATAATAATAATAATAATTGGAAGAGGAAGGAAAAGAAGAAAATCTCATTCTAAGATTCTCCATGCTAGATATCTTTCACCAATAAATGAGATCACAGAATTTCATAGACCCATACATAAGGACAACTATAGAGAGGATCATGTGCGCAATAATGAAATTATTCACAAATGTAGGCATGCCTACATACATACATACATACATACATGCATACACACATACATACAGATAGACAGACAGACAGACAGACAGACAGACAGAATACAAATACATAATTTTGTAAAAGCCATTAAAAGAAAGCCTCACCAGAGTTGCTCAACAAGCTGGATAAAGCACCTAAAACTCCTTAAATCATATAATACTACCTTATCACTTTAATATTTAAAGCAGCCATATTTAACTCAAATATTCTATATGTTTTATGTTCAAAGCAGCCAGATCCAGCCTCTCACACTTACCCTACTATGTCATTCTGAAGACAAACAATCACATCATTGAAATCTCAAAGCTATAAAATAATGTATGATTAATTCAAAATGTTATGGAGATGTACTTGCATAGCAAGCAACCTGATCTGAGATCCTGTGCTGGAACGAAAATAATTGCAGCGTGGAAGGTGTTTATAAGCCATTTAAGAAACACACAAAAACCGTTAGATTCACTTTAAAATTAAAATTTAATTTGTTGAAATATTTTCGTCGCTTTGAGATTGCGACCTGTTCACTGACAAAATTCCATGCTGCATCAAAATGATTAATTAAAAATGCAGGTATTTTGGAAATACCTGAAAGAGTGAGGACTGTGACCAGCATACTTGTGGGTTGCTCCATGGCAAGGTATGACACCCATTCAGCCACCCAACATGGGATACAGTAAAGTCATGGGACAGCAGCATGATGGATTGTGAAGAGGCAGTGGAAGAACTCAACTGAGCCAATGGTGCTTCTTACACTGACGCTGAGCTGAAGAATCCTAAAAGATCAACAGCCATGATCACAAATCTCTATCAAATGAGTAACTGCAATGTATCGACAGGGTTGGCATCCATGGTTGTGTAATAAGCTAATGAAAGATTCAGTATGACTCATGATTCCAATTCAAATTCATAATAATGGAATTGGATGGCAGCAGCAGAGTTATGGGAATCTGCAAAAGCAGAACAACCACAAAAAAATAGAGAAATTCAAAATGATGTGAATAAATAAGCATTAGATTTGAAAGAGTAATCTAAATGCTGCGGGGTAATATCATATAAAGCTGTCTTAAAAAAGAAAAGGCACATTTGTTTATATAAATGTACATGCAGAGTCATTAGCCCACAGGGGAAAATGCTCAGTAGTATTTTGTCTGTCTTGATGTTCTGTGTTCAAATTCTGCTTAAGTCAACTTTGACTATCAACCTCTAGAGATAAATAAAATAAGTGCCAGTGTAGCACTGATGCCGATGTAACCACCCCCCGCTAAGAAATCTCAGGCCTTGTGCCTATAATCGAAAATTTTCTTACAGGCAGTGAGGTAGCAGAAACATTAGCATGTTGGACAAAAGGCTTAGTGGGATTTCTTTCGACTTTACAGTCTTGACTCACCCACTTCCATAAAATTTAAGGATTTGTGTCTATAATAAATTCCATTCATAACATTTTAGACAGGAGCTGGCAGAATTGTTAGAATAGTGGACAAAATGCTTAACAGTATATCTTTGGGTTTTATGTTCTGAGTTCACACTCCAGTGAGGTTGGATTTGCCATCAATCCTTTCCAGGTCAATAAAATAATTACCAGTCAAGCACCGATGTCCGTGTAACCAATCAATTAATCCCAAACACTAAAATAACTGGCATTGAACCAAAATTTGAAACCATTATTTTACAAGTTGTAGGGATGCTTTTGATATTCAGGCATTCATAGAAATAGTTGATACAGACGATTCCATAGCTTGTCAGCAACTTATCAGCTTTCAAGCAAAAGTGATTGTTAATACACCTCTGGAAAACCTGTGACAAAATTCTATATTTAGCTTAATTTGAAAATTACTTCCTCCTCTTCCATAATATCTAAAAGACATTTCTAATGAAAAACATACATATATAAAAAAACAAATATGTACTGACAAAGAAGAATTACGCAAAATAACATTAGCTACAACAAAAATTGTAATTAATTATTTTTCTTCATCGTAGGTTTCATGAACACCTTCTATTTCAAATTTTGGAACTCTCAAGTGGCTGACTTGAACAAAAACACCGTAAAATAATGTTAATGCCAAAGCAATTACATCATAACAGAGCCATTCTCACCATTTAATAATACAGAAGGCTGTGAATTTCATTTTAAATTTAAATTTATTTCATGAGGTGGAACTAGGTCGGGGAACAGGTCACAATTTTCAGATGAAAATTTCAACACCTTATGAAATAAATTTAAATTTGAAGTGAATTTAACAAATTTGTGCATTATTAAATGCCTCGGATGGCCATTCCAGAATGGAGTTGCTTCCTTTCAAATTTTGTGAGTAAAAAAACAGATTTGATAATGAGCCAAAGTGAAATATGTATCTGGTTCAGAATGAGAACAAAACAATTTAAAATATATATATAAAAAAAAAACAATGTGTTATTCAGCAGAAAACAATTTATATAAACAGTTTAAGAAATTCTTAATTGATGGAAAATGTTACAGATGGAATATTTGGAATGAACTCAAAAGAAAAATTCATGCTAGCCGTCCATACTATACTTAGAATATATATATCACACAAACATTTATACACATATGAACACAGCCGCGTGTGCGTGCGTGCGTGCGTGCGTGCGTGTAAATAAAGATATTATTATAAAGAATAATAATATCAGTATATAAGTGGCTAGCAAGCATTAAAATAACCAAAAAGGTAAAACTAGTAATTTATAATCAGGGTACAAGATTGTACAAAGCTTGCTAGAACCACTTGACTCCTATTTCTAGCAATGCTGTGTACACTCTCATATGCTGATTATAAATATGTATATATATATATATATATATATATATATATATATATTTGACCGTTGACTGAACACTATTCAATTTTTTTTCTGAATTTTTTTTCTCCGTGTTTTTCTCCTTGTCTCCGTATTATTTCTGTTGAAGAGCGTAGCTCGAAACATCAAAGACTTTCCGTATTCCCGAGCGTCATACTAATATATCCTTTTGTTATTTACACCACCTGTCCTCGTCTGTTGTTATTATTTGTATATTCTCCTATATATATATACATATATATATACACACACACATACACAAACACATATGAATATGTATATATTAACATATTATATACATGCACATACACGATATACACAAATGTATACTAAACATCATATTTCTATATATACATATTTACGCACATGCATAAATACATACATACATACACACACATTTTATATATCTCTATTTGTTTATCTATCTATATATATATATATCATCATCATCATCGTTTAACATCCGCTTTCCATGCTAGCATGGGTTGGACGATTTGACTGAGGACTGGTGAAACCGGATGGCAACACCAGCCTCCAATCTGATTTGGCAGAGTTTCTACAGATGTATACCTTTCCTAACGCCAACCACTCAGAGAGTGTAGTGGGTGCTTTTACGTGTCACCCGCACTAAGGCCAGTCAGGCGGTACTGGCAACGGCCATGCTCAAAATGGTGTATTTTATGTGCCATATATATATATAATATATATATATATTACATACAAAATTAAAAAGAATGACCACCAAAGTGGACTCTCTTCGTGGTTAGGCGATTTGACGTCTATATCTAGTATATAGGAGTCCACTTTGGTGGTCATTCCTCTTAATTTTGTATGTAATATAATTTTGATCTTCAGAATTTTTAATATGCTAAGCCACTGGTTTTAATTGATTAATATCAATTTCTACCCTCATTATTTAATTTTATATATATGACCGTTGACTGAACACTATTCAATTTTTTTTCTCCGTGTTTTTCTCCTTGTCTCCGTATTCTTTCTGTTGAAGAGCGTAGCTCGAAACGTCAAAGACTTTCCGTATTCCTGAGCGTCATACTAATATATACTTTTGTTATTTACACCACCTGTCCTCGTCTGTTGTTATTTTTTGTATATTCTCCCATATATATATATATATATATATATATGAAGAGAGAGAGGGGGGGAGAGATAGCAACAGACTGACTGACAGCTTTTTCCACCTTCCCTTTTTCTCATGCTCTTCTGGCATGAGATCAAGCAGAGTGAGTAGAGCAGTGAGTACAGCCTGTAAAGTGGAAGGCATTACAAAGGGCAACCAGCCATTGGAACCACACAGAAGATGTCACTGGAGATCAGCACAGCCTTACACATCACCAGTCCCTTGTCAAACTACTCAACCATTGCAATCATTGAAAGCAGACATTAACTAATGATGAAGAGATAGATTAGTTGACCACTGATGCTGCTGTGTTTATGTCCCCATAACTTAGCAGTTCATCAAAAGACACCAGCAGAATAAGTACAAATCTTACAAAGAATAAACTTTGGGGTTGATTGCTTTGACTAAAATCCTTTAAAGTGGTGCTCCAGCATGGCCACAGTCAAACAACAAATAAGTAAAAGAATAAAAGAATGCATACACACACACACACACACACACACACAAATACCTGTATATAATGCCAATATCTGTATACACATTTAGTCTTGCTTGCGTGTATTTGTATGCCTGTGAGCGCATGTATGTATAATTATATTTGTGAACTTGTGTGCAAATGCATGTTTATATACACATATGTACACATACATCTATCTTCATGCATGCCCATGGGTGAACGTATATCTGAATGCACATTTTATCAGTACACGTACGTATATATGTGTGAACACATACACACGCATTTATCTCTATATGATTATACGTGTGTGCATAAGCGAAACCATTTTTCTGTATACGACCATACCTTCATATGCATGGTGTTTGCTAGTTAGAGGAGGGACATATTTAAGTCACTATGTATGTATCTGTAGGTAGATGTATGCATACATTTCTTAGCATGTGTGCATAACTATGTTGAAATGTATATATGCTTATTTATTTGAGACAAGTAGTTTGTGGTGGGGGGCGAATGCATGGTGCCTGCGAGTTAGAGGAGAGACATGTTTAAGTCAGTACACACACACAAAAGCACGCATATAAACACACACACACACACACACACACACACACACATATATAAACTACAAGATAAAAGAAAAGTCACTGTTTACAAGAAAACAACTGAAAAGGATATAGAAGTAGAAACCAAACAATCACCGATCAAGCAAACAGATTATGAAACACAAACACTACACAAATCATTGTCAACACAGCCACATTGAGAAGACAAGAAGGAAGAAGTGGAGGAAGAGGCAGAAGCGGATCAAAGCAAACAAAACAAAACAAAACCAAAATATATTTACAGCTGTCATCATAACATAATACTATTGCAAAGTTGTGTCATGTGTCATATGTCATTCTCAAACCAACCAAAAAAATAAATAAACAAGTAAATGAAATAAAAATATACTTTATGCTAATTCGTATCAACAGCCGTAAGATGAAGCTCATCATTATTATTTGCTATACATTTTTCAATTTTTCTTTTTTTTTGGGGGGGGGGGGGGGGGTCTTTTTTTTATTTGGCATTTCTTTAATCGCTACTTCTTTGTTGGAAAGGGTGAGGATTTGATTAAGATTGTGTTTTCTTTGTTTTTTGGTTTGGCTTTCTTTTTTTTTTTTTATCTCTTGTCCCACCCATAAACACCTAACATTCTTTTTATCTTCTATTACCATTCCTTTCATTTCGAATCTGCATCTCACTGCACTATGACACTTTGAAATCAAGGTTTTCATTTTGCGATTGTTATTGTTATTAATGTTGCCATTGTTGCTGCTGCATTTTCTTCAGGAACAGAAGATGAATGACAAAATATCATAGAAAAATTTAATTCAATTAGAATTCTTCGGATTAGAAAGACTACATAAATAAAAGATGTATGTGTGTACATATACATATATCTACACACACACACACACACTTGCATGTGTGTATAGATAAATAGATATAGATATATATACACACACACGTGTGTGTATACATGCACAATTTTCGTGGAGGCGCAATGACCCAGTGGTCAGGGCAGTGGACACGCGATCGTAGGATCGCGGTTTCCATTCTCATACCAGGTGTTATGAGTGCTTATTGAGCGAAAACACCTAAAGTTCCACGAGGCTCCGACAGGGGATAGTAGCGAACTCTGCTGTACTCTTTCACCACAACTTTCTCTCAATCTTTCTTCCTGTTTCTGTTGTACGTGTATTTTGAAGGGCCAGCCTTGTCACACTCTGTGTCACGCTGAATCTCCCCGAGAACTACATTAAGGGTACACGTGTCTGTGGAATGCTCAGCCACTTGCCCGTTAATTTCACGAGCAGGCTGTTCCATTGATCGGATCAACAGGAACCTTCGACATCGTAAGCGAAGGAGTGCCAACACTATTTTCATAAAGTATAGTTAAGATCAGTGGTTCTCAACATTTTTCACCTTCGGGCCCACTTTTTATGTTAAAAACATCCCAGGCCCACTGACCGCCAAACCAGTTTCTTTCAGTTGCACTATAAATCCATCATGTTTACCAGTCATTGCATTTGCCCCATCAGTCGCAATTTGCAGCAGATTCGACTACAAATTGAATACTAAGAACAGCTTGGTTCCAATCCAGAAAATTTCCAGACCACTCTCAAAATTTTCCCAAACACCCTCAAAATTTTCTCAGGCCAACTCAAAATTTTCCCAGGCCCAATGTTGAGAACCACTGGTTTAGATGGTAATATGGAAAGAAAATCTACAAAGAAAATAAGAAAGCAACTCAGTAAAAGCAAAATTATCAACAATATACATTGAATATGATCAGTCAGCCTGCTAGACACATCAGCCAAATTTCCTTCAGACCACATGGTCACTTAAATAAGGGAGGGTATGTCAGTTGATGTTCTCTGAGAGAAATTATGCAAGAAAAGAAGGATCGAATTACATTTGCAATGCCAATTCTTTTTATTCTTTTATTTGTTTCAGTCATTTGACTGTGGTCATGCTGGAGTACTTCCTTTAGTTGAACAAATCGACCCCAGCACTTATTTTTTATAAGCCTAACACTTGTTCTATCAGTCTCTTTTGCTCAACTGCTAAGCTACAGGGACGTAAACACACCAACTTTGGTTGTCAAGTGATGGTGGCGAGGACAAACACAGGCACACAAACACACATATATACATATACATATACATATACATATATATATACAACAGGCTTCTTTCACTTTCCATCTACCAAATCCACTCACAGGATTTTGGTTGACCCGAGACTAGAGCAGAAGACACTTGCCAAAGGTGCCACGCAGTGGGACTAAACCCAGAACCATATGCTTGGCAAGCAAGCTACTTACCACACAGCCACTCCTTCTATAAATCTGTTTGGTTTGAGACAGTTTTTTGAATGAACAACAACTTAATATCACCACATACACACATTCCCTATTACCATCTGCTTTCCAATAACATAGTGCCATTCCCACACTTTACAGGCAGTGTAAAATTTCTAGGACATTTTATAAAGAGAAGGATAGTCTTACAGCTGTTTCAGGGATATAAAAGAAATCTCATCATTAGAGACGATATGAGAGAGTTAAATAGAAGTAAATTTAACTCCTTCTATTTAACTCTCTCATATCATCTCTGAGGATGACATATCTTTTATATCCCTGAAACAGCTGTAAGGCTAACCTTCTTTTTATTCACAAGGCCTTGGCTTTGTTTTCTCATTTTATTTCATATATATATGTGTGTGTGTGTGTGTGTGTGTGTGTGTGTGTCATTCCCCTTTCTAGAAACTGAGGACCCAATGGATGGGAGTTTTCATCACATCCACTAATTTCATCCATCACCCAGTTTGACATAACAACCATTTGGTTCCCTTTTGGGAGCTCCACTCTATTGCAATCATTCAAACCAGCTTTCTGGTTTGTAGCTACTTACTTCTCTCCAACTGGAAAAAGGCCACATGTGCTGCCCTTTCGTTCTAACTGAGCAATAAAATAAAATTAGCTTCCTAGAATCATTTATGAGAAATAGTGATGTTGAGAAGCAGGGAGAAGACAAAAAAAAACTTCCAAATTCATTAGAAAAATCGATTTAAAAGAAAAATGAATTACATCAAAACTATGAAACGATAAATTAAAACATATTTTTCCAAAAATAAATCAACATCAACTAATGATGTTGCATTAATTACATACATGAAAATATTTAAAGAGTAATTAATATGGATATCAAACAAGTTAAAAGAAATGCTATATTCAGCATTTATGTTTTTGATTAAATAGCTAAGAATTCTGCATCACACAACCTTGCTTGTCTACATTATGTTCAATATTAATGGAACAAGATATCTTAAATCATTAAAGTAGCTAAACAGACCATTAGAGTAGAGGTTAGTGGGTACTAATCGGCATTCTTTCCATTTGGAGTATGATAATAACAACAACAACAATAATAGGAAATACAAGATAACTAAATAAAAGCTATAATCATGTAATAATAAATAATCGTTTTCAATAGAGATTTTGAATCTCACGATATGTAGAGGTTTGACACACAAGTAAACAAAATCAAAAATAAGAAGAAAAGACAGAAATTGCTTTTTACAGAAATTATGATGTTTGCAAAGAGAGTGCAATTACATCACTTCACAAAGAGGGTTGTATTTATTTATTCATTGTAACCATCTATGAAAAGTGGGTGAGCCATGACAAACTGGAAAGAGAATTCAGTGTTTTTTATGTAACAACAAAAAAGGCTAAAGAAGCAAAGGGGTAGAAATACAGCTAAAGACTAATTAATTAGTTTTGCTAATAGCAGTTGACAGTTTTTCTTATAAACCTGACAGGATTAGCAGGGAAGGTTGTTACTCTGAAAGTATAGCAGGGTGGAAAAAGTTCAGGGTGCCATTACTGCTACTGCTAACAAGGGTATTTTGTCTTGAAGTGAAGGGAAATTGTATGATGTTTGTGTTAGAACTGCAATGCTGTACAGTAACAAGGCACTGACCTTGAATGCTGAAGACTTGAGAAAAATGGAAATAAATGAAGTGACCAAGATCCAGTGGATGGGCAATGTAAATATGTATGAATGAACTGGTACAAATATGCAATTTCCACAGACTAAACACATTATTTTTCTGCCCTCATACCCTTCTACCCACTTCATAATTTAAGGGCCCACACAGATGCTTCATCTACAACACTATCTTTATCTCCTCCCACTTCAACCTTGATCACACACCCTGACCTCTATCCTACAGTATGAGTAGTCATGTGGCCCCTTCTGCCTCTTCTCTCAAATTTATTTTGCATCTCCATGGTTCATAATCTTGCAAGCTGTGTGGTGACCTCACTAGTGCTGGCCATACAAATATAGCAACCTAGTACATGCCATAAAATGGTAGGCATTAGGAAGGGTATCCAGCCACATCATACCAAGTAGACATTCAAGTATGATGCTGCCTTTGGACAGCATTATATTCCTATTAAACAATCCATAATGATAATGATGATCTCAATTTCTTGAGATAGTATGGTACAAATTGAAGATTTAGCTGTTTTTTCTTTTTTTCAAGCAGGTAGAGTGACCACTTAAAGACTCACTCCTCAGTGAGTATGAAAAATTTGCAGATTTAGATGTTATTTCTTAGCAGGTAGAATGACTACTTAGAGAGTCACTCATTGGCTAAGTGATAAACATTACAGATGCATTTAGGCAAGTATATAACCAAAAAGAAATAATTCCTCCATCTTCTTGAGAAGGCAACATATCTGGTTATTGTTCTCTATCATGTATGAAATTATGTAACTGTACTGTCATGTGTCTACACACACACACACACACACACACATATATATATATATATGTATATATATGTGTGTGTATGTTTGTATATCTATATATATATACACATATACACACAATGTATGCACTCACATATATATATACATATACATACACACAAACACACACAAATATATACACACATATACATATACAGATATATACATATGCATACGTGTGTGTGTGTGTGAATAATAAACACACACACACACACATGCACACACATACATGCATACACACACACATGCATACACACATACATATAAATGTTTGCTTTGGTAATAATAGCATTATTCAAAATATTGTGATAACATATAGCTATTGTTTACCGTTGTTTTCAATGTATATTGTTAGTATTCGCTTGCTCATTTACTGTAAAATTTCAAGTGTAATAAACACAGTTTTTTTTTATGGTTTTTTTTTTTTCCATAAATATTAAAATATTAAAATTAAGGGTGCATATAGCAAAGGTAATAGCTGAAAATTTTCCCCCACCTCATTTTATTTTTAAAAAATAAATATAATAAAGCTGTATAATTTTTTAGATAATTACTTCTGTTATTTTATATTAATTCATTTTATATAAAATAAAATATTAGAGGCTAATATATTAAGGAAGAGCATTGGTAGGGTTGCAACACCATGGGTTGGGTTGCTTTGCAATAATTGTTTTGGCTCCCTATGTTCTGAATTCAAATCCTGTCAGAGTCAATTGCCTTTTATCCTTTTCTCAGGGAGGAGGTGCATGTGGAAACTACTCAGTCTACTATGTTATGTTAAGTGGCTGGCATTAAGAAGGGCATCCAGCCATCAAAATCATGTTGTAACAAACCTTGCCGGTGATGATGCTACATAAAAAGCATCCAGTCCACTCTGTAAAGTGGCTGGTTTTAGTAAGGACAGCCAATTGTAAACACTATACTAAAAGAGACAGTAAGGCATGTTTGTGAGGTCGAGTAGAGATTCTTTGCCTGTGGTCATGTAGTGACATATCTGAAACAAGGCAACTCTCAGACCATTTGACATTAGAGAGGTTGATGTCTCCTACAAGAAATAATGTGAAGGCTGCTATCTGGGTTGGTTAATACTTCTTCCATCTTCTTGAGGTATGGTTACATATATAAATATTTATGTATATTTATGTAAATATTTATGTATATATGCATGTATGTGTTTGTGTTCATTCCCCATCAGCACTTGACAATTGGTGTTGGTACGTTTATGTCCCTGTGACTTAGCGGTTCAGCAAAGGAGACCAAGAGCATAAGTACCAGGCTAAACTAGGCTCAAAAATAAGTACCAAGGTCAATTCTTTTTAACTAAAAGTCTTCATGGTAGTGTCCTAGCATGACCACAGTCAAATGACTGAAACAAGTAAAAAGAATAAATGAATTTGTATGTAACTATAAAGGCAGTACTCCAGCATGGCCACAGTTCAATGGCTGAAACCAATAAGCAAATAATGTTATAGGCAGGCAACTGCATTATACCTTTTAAGCATAGCTGCCTGAACTTAGATTTAAGCTGAAAAACAGTGGGCCATTATTGTGTCCAATTAACCAAATTTTACTAAGCACATCAATACACATGCAGTGGTCTATATGAGAGAGGGGAGAGAGAGAAAGAGAGGAGGGGGAGATAAATGGTAGAAGAGTAGAAACATCTTTCAAGTAACTATGAGGAAGACACACACACACATTCACACACATTCACACATAACAGCTTATTGTGTTTGGCCAGTAAAACAGATTTCATTCCTACTTCATGCATGATTGGTTAGCAATTGGAAGGCTGGGTATCTGACTGTTAAAACAAAAATGAATGGCACAATGTGAAAATAATTACATTTGCAAAGCCCATCCTACATTTGCTACCATGAACAAAAACACCAATGAGAAAAGAACATCCATAAATGCACAAACAGACATACACACAATGTTGTATACTTCGGAAAATAAGCATTAACCCTTGAAGAAGCCAGAGCCAATTTTAAGAGATTCTGTCAAAAACATCTAAATCTCAACAAATAAAGAAAAACAAATATTATATACAAATTATTTAATATATTAGCTCTGTCATTTTTCTAGTGAAAAAAAAAAAAAACCAGTCCAATTGTCTTTCTTCTCAGGTGAGAAAAGATATTTTGTGCTTGACAAGGATTTATTCTTGTTAGCTTGAAGGACAATGAGAAAGCTAGGAGATGTATTAATGGATCTGTGAGCTTTTGTGCCATGTGTGAGGATGCTAAAATCAAAGTAAAAATTACCAATGCGTTAGCTCAGTGAGGAATTTTAGTGAATAGAAGAAGAATATCCCAAATACTTCGACATCAGCAGATTTTTCTTTTTCTTCAATTCAGTATTTGATATACTGACACAACTGTTTGAAGATAGATGACCCTAGGAATTACTGTACAATAATGGCATGGTGCTTACTAAAAAGTATGTCAAACAATTGCAGCAGAAAGCTTAAATGCATAAGCTCATGTTCTGACTGAAAGTACTAAGGTACTAACAGCAAATTCTACAGATATGAAATGGCAGCAGGAAAACAACAATCTTCATTATCCTCATTGCCATTTTACACCCATCTTCAATGCTGGCATGGGTTGGATGGTTTGATAGCAGCTGATGAAACAAAGGTCTGGGTCAAGACTTGATGTCTGCTTTGGCATGGTTTTTATGACTGGATGCCTTTCTGAATATTAACCATTTCAACAAAGGGTAGTGGGTGTTTTTTTACGTGGCACCAGCGTAAGTGAGGTCAACAAGCAATTCATAAAATGCAAAAGCTCTCATATGGGGGTTGCAGTACTGAGATGGTTTTATGCCAAGTGGATTCTGAGGTCATTCAGTACAAGATAAAAGAAACCCCAATGGATCTGTGGTAAAAACATACTGCTACAAATTATGGTCATCTCATGGCATCTCACAGCTAAGCTTAAGGTAATTCAATGCTTTTACACCAACAAGATTGTCACAGTACAACAGATGAGCAACATGGAGAGGATAAAATAACTGAGGGCTTGATACCTAGAGAGTAAACGTTAAAGATATGCAGTGAGACATACATGCCCAACCCATATCAGCATGGACCATAAGCATTAGGTGAGGACGATAATGATGTTTGGAAATGAGTAACACTGAGTACTAGAAATCAGAGCCTTTCAATTAGAATGTATTAAAGAATGCTCTACATTTGTATTAAGTCCTGTAATTTATCACTTCTGGTGAACCAACACAGATTTATATATGTATGGAAGATGGGCTAACACCAAACTTTGGAACTGAAACCTATACTAACCCGCCAAACTGTATACCACTGCATAGCAGCAAGAGTTTCACTTGCTAAATCTACCGTATTTGTCTTCGTCAAACGTTTTATCTCAAATACCAGATGAACCGAAATCAAGGCAAGAAACGACAAGTGAGGGCATCACTGTCCAACTCTCTCATTTCACCAAAACAAAACAGAGAGAATATCACTGAAATGAAATAAAGTAAACTAAACAAAAGAAAATGGTACCAATGGTAGCACCCCAGCATGGTTACAAACCTTTGGCTGAAACAAGTAAAACTGGAAGCGAAAAGACACAAAGGAACACATAAATATATTCATAGAGAAATAACACTGCGCTATAACCGAATAAACTAAGGTTATTTTAAAAGAGCTTACAAATGCCATAATGCATTGCATAGCTTGGCAAAAAGCAAAAATTTAAGGTCTTTTTTTTTTTTTTAAAAGTGACAAAAATTAAACAAAACAGATCTGGTGGTTGAGGTAAAAAGCAGGAACTATCACTGCATAAATAGTTGCATGACCAACTGCATTTGAATGCAACATGAAAATACAATAAACACCCTAACAAGATGTGCACAAAAACAACGTAGTCAATGATAAGCATTTCTCTATCGCAAGCATGAATGGAGGCTGTTCTATCCTGTTTCTTTATGCCATAAATCATTAATGGAGATTTCCAAACCTGCACATGTGAACCAGTCAAATACCTTGTCACTTTTAAAAAAAAAAGATAAAAACAAAAAAGAATTAAAAAAAAAACACCTTTTCCAGAAAGAATCGCTGCAGAATGGACTTTTCGCTCATGTGAACATAAGAGTGGTTAAATGTTGTATTTTGACACAAAAGGCAGCAAAGTTTGAAAGACTGCTGCTGGTGCTGTTGTTGTTGTTGGTGGTGGTGGTGGTTATAACGGTGGTGGTGGTGCTGAAAATGGGTGGTTATAGTGATGGTAACAACTACGACAACAACAACGACATTACTATTAGTAGAGAAGAAAAGGGAAAGTGAAACAGAGGTTAAGCAGGTGGAAGGGCATACACATCATATTCAACAACAACAACAACAAACAAACAAACAAAATGCACAATAAATGTCCAAAAGACAAGAATAAAATTGTCATTATCACCACCATCTTAACCCAATGAAAATGCTGTAACTTTAGCTGCCAATATAGGATTATGGCATGGTTTACCATGGCATAATATAATCACCCAAATAAGAGAAACAACAGAAAAACATGATTACACATCAAATTCTACTTCTGGTATAGGTGCAAGTGTAGTTGCGTGGTAAGAAGTTTGTTTCTCAACCACATGGTTCTAGGTACAGTTCCACTGCATGACACCTCGTGCAAGTGTCTTCTGCTATACCCTCAGGTCAACCAATGCATTGTGAGTGGATTTGGTAGGTGGAAACTGAAAGAAGCCCATTGTTTGTGTGTTTGTTCTTGTCCCATATCACCACTTGACAACCTCTGTTTGTTTCTTTCCATCTCTGTAACTTAGCAGTTTGGCAAAAAAAGACCAACAGACTAAGTACCACACTTCAAAACATATGAGGAGGTGCTAAAAAGTTCCTGGCTTAAAGGGCATATTGAAAAGCATGGTTGGTGAGCCAACCTTCCAAGTTCTTTAACAAGGCTTAGAAAAACTGAATAACCATTGCAATAAGTGTTTGAATCTGAGATGGGAATATGTTGGATAAAATCATAATTAATTGATCCTCCTGTATTTTCTTTTACCTGAAGCCAAAATCTTTTGAGTACCCCCTTGTAAGTAGTGGAGTCAATTTGTTGAGCTAAACACTTCAAGGTGGTGCCCCAGCATGGCCACTGTCTAATGACTAAAAGAAGTGAAAGACAAAAGATAAATAAATAAAATACACCATAAACAACAAACATACAATGTCTTACATTGTTCCAGAGAGAGAGAGAGAGAGAGAGAGAGAGAGAGAGTATGTGTGTTTATATAACAACACTAATATTGCCCATATACATGAAATACCTCAATCTGAGCTGGACTTCAGCTTTTACTGAGATCAAGAGTATGTGTATACACATGCACATATATACATATATATACACACACAGACATATATATTTATACACATACATGGAGACATAAACACACACACACACACACATATATATATAGCACAAGCTACTCTACATATAGCCACACGCATACACACATGTTCACACATAAATACTGAGCAATACATTCAATGAAACTATACTTGCCTTCTAGAACCATTAAATTAAGTGCAATACAAAAACATCAAACAGGACATCAAAACAAAACAGAATGACGATCAGATAGTGGATAAAAATCTTATCATATCTAATTTAGAAATAACATCTTCTTGTTCAAATCCAGTCAAGGACTATGTAGATATCCAAAAGTAAAATATTTAATGATGACTGAAGATAAACCAATCAAAATATAGTGTAGATGTAAATATTCACAATACTGATGAACATTTCATCTCCAAAGATGAAGTTAATAGACTGTAAAACTATAATCGCATTAACCACAACTAATCGCAGACATTTAATCGGCTAGAGTTAGTCTTTGTAAAGATAGATGGTGCAGACAATGCTGAGTTTAACAAATCAAAGAAAAGGAAATTCACAGACTAACTTAATTATGTTTGTTTTACTTTATTTCATTTAACGAAGACTTATGTAGTGGAACTGCCATCGTTATTGGTATAATAAACAATGTATAATTAATAATTAATGTTTCTTCATGCAATTTTATTATGACATGTCTATATTGGAGAAACATGGTGATAACTATCTCATCAATTTTTACATGCTTGCATGTGTTGGACATGGCTGACTCAAATATATATTTTTTTTTTTTTTACAGCCAGATGCTCTTTCTGTTTCTAAGCAACATAATAATTATATCATTTTCTGGAACATTTTTTCACAGAAAATTACAAATTAATATCACCACTTGTTAAGATTGGCAGTACAGCTTTTCTACAGTTAGTCTGTGATGTTAAATTAAGGAGAAATACCCATCCTGTACATTCACATTCTACTACATGAGCACAGATTCTACCAACATCATTTAGCATCCGTTTTCCATGCAAGTATGGATTAGACAGTTTGACTGGAACCGGTAAGCTGGAAAGCTGCACCAGACTCCAGTCTGTTTTGGCTTGTTTCTATGGCTGGATGCCCTTCCAAACACCATCCACTCCACAGTGTGTACTGGGTGTCTTTTACATGTTATTGGCATGAATGTCTTTTAAATACCACCATCATGAATGCATTTTACATGTCACAGGTATGGGTGCCTTTTGCACATTACCACCTCTGGCCATTACTAAGATTTCACTTAGCTTGGTGTATACATATTCTATGAGCTTCTTTACAGTTTCCACCTATAAAATTCACTCACAAAATCTCGGTCAATTTGGGCCTACAAGTACTAGATTCTGTTTTACTGCAGGACATCTTCGGTAAGTGTACTTGCTGAAGATGTCATGCGGCAAGACTGAACCCAAAACCACATAGTTTTGAAGTAGGGTACTTCACTTCATTTTGCTGAGTATATAAAAGCATACCACATTGAGATATGTTATGGACAAAGGATGTGAAACAAAAGACTGGAAAGAAGGGGTAGGGAAGAAAAAATACTTTAAAACAAAATTTTCATACAACAGATGAGATATGTAAAGAGCATGCAATTCTATTCATTAGTGAATATGATAAGATAGAATTTGCATGCCATGAGAGGAGGTGAATGCAGACTTTCTAGAAGGTTCTTAATGTGAAGAATTGCATGCCTCATTTCTTCAAGTGTCTAAGCTGAAACATCAGAACTCATTTGTCTCCACAGTACACAATTTATTTGGAAGATATTATTAACTTGTTTTACCAATATGGACTATTACCAGACTCCTTGAACTTTAGATATTAATTATTGTTGTTCTAGTTGTTAAGATGCACGTTAGTCTTGATGCCAATGGCCAATGATTAATGGTGTTTTACCTTTGATAAATACCTTTTCTTTTCATCTTTCTTTTGGCGTTTTTACCTGTCTGGCATAGCTTATCTTTGATCTTTTACTTTGCTTCAGTCACTGGACAGCAGCCATGCAGAGATACCAGCTCAAAGGGTTTAGTCAAACAAATCAACCTCAAAACTCATGTTTTTAAGTCTGGTACTTATTCTATCAGTCTCCTTTGTCAAACTGCTAAGTTATGCGGACATAAACAAACCAATATTGGCGGGAAAGTGGGGGGGGGGATGCACACACACACACAAAACAAGCTTTCACATAGTTTCTTATTTCTTTATTGCCCACTACGAGCTAAACATTGAGGGGACAAACAAGGACAAACAAAGGGATTAAATCGATTACATCGACCCAGTGCATAACTGGTACTTAATTTATCGACCTTTCACATAGTTTCTGCCTACCAAATTCACTTGCAAGGCATTGAATGACCCAGGAATATAGCAGAAGACACTTGCCTGGGGTGCCATGCTATGGCATTGAACCCAAAACCACATGACTTACAAAGTGAGTTTCTTTAGTACTCAGACATGCCTGCACTTAAGCACAGCTATAACTGCATTATCCAATGTGCTTTCCTTTATTGTCTAGCATCATGTTTACCCTATCAAGTCAACAGATGGTTGTGATGGCAAGAGTATTAGCAGCAGTGGCAGCAACAAAGTTACTAATGTTTGAGGATGACAGAGCGATCATCACCATCACAACCATTATGATTATAACTGCTATTGTCAGCACCACCATTATCATCATCATTCTATGTCGGTTTTTCCCATGCCTGCACAGGTAAGATGGGTCTTCTCCAGCACAGCACCTCGCTCTTTGCTGCAGTGTTTTGTCACCTCCTCTACAAGATTGTCTCCCTGAGATCAGCCTTCACCGCTCTTTCCGTGTTTTACAGAGTCTTCTCCTTTCACAAGCTCCTTTCATTCAAATCAAATGGTATTTTTTTAACATTTCTGATTATGAAGCTATTATAATTAAAGCTGTATGATAGCAACCTCAAAATCCACCAATCCTTGGTTTCTTCCTAATGAACTCGAAAAGCAATTTTTTTTTACCTTTCTATTGGACTTCAAAACCCTTCCAACCTGTCAGTCACATCCTGAGAATCACTGAGTTACACAGGGGCCAAGCAGAGATAACGTGACAACATATCAAGCTGCAACATTTAATGTTTATGGGGGACAAAAGCTTGTTGCACCGTTCAATAAAAGAATACCAGCTGAATATTCCAAACAATGTATACAAAAGGTCTCTGACATAACTAAAGGTAGAGTAGATAGAAGTTGCAATTTATATAACATTTCAAGCTCACGAAATTCATACAATAATAAAGTGCTATGGAATTCAACAAGAATTTATTGTGACAGAGGTGTATATACAAGTATGAAATGTAGTTGAAAGCACTATAGCTACCTACATACACACACACACACATACACACAAATATCTGTATCATATGCTGTATGTAAAAAGATATCAACAATGATGAACTATTGAAAATAGCTTAGGTACATATTGAAATAGATTTTTCTGTATAAATTCTTTATACAATGAGATGAACGAAAAGGAAAGAAAAAAAGTCATTTTCACAAAATAGCATTCTGATTTTATAGCCACAGCTGTGATCATGGAGTCTCATTTGTCATTATTTGATAGCCGAGGAAAGCACTTACCCTATGCCTGGGCTTTCAAGCAAACAGAACGGACTGATAAATTAACCAACCAAGCAGGAAACATGAGTAGCAGTATGCGGCAAAGTGTGTGTGCGTGAGTGTGTGTGTGTGCGTGCGCATATGATTATGTGTGCATCTGTATATATGTTGCAAGCAGGTGTGCATATACCTTGTTCTATGGTGCATCACATATTCTCATTTTATTGTAGCAGTCAATGCTATTAGCGACGATGTCTATTATTCTGTTTCATAGTTAATTGGAAAGCAGACAATTTCAGTATTTAACCATAACAATTTCATAGTACTTACATTGCAGAGTAGTATGGAGGACGGTGGGGGGGGGGGGGGGGGGGGGGACGATGGAAATCATTATGGAATTTCCAGGTTTCCCCTAGCATTAGCCATCTCACAGCTGACTTCACATGCAATGCACTATGTTTTAAATGCTTACTGTGGTTCATTCATGCATACAAATGCCAAATGATTGCAAAATTATCTATCGATTACTCTACTTATATTTGTATATTCTTTGCAAAACGATTGAAAACTCTGCGAACACGAATAATGGATCAAAGAGAACAGTGACATAATGATAAGCAGTCAAGCTTCACAGATACAAATATTAAAGCGGTGTTGCAGTGCTGATTGTATTAGAGGAGATTCTACTAATGTAATGAGGTTACCAAGATAAAGACATCAGAAAAAATCAGATCAGCTCAAATCAATCCTGAGTAACCAGTCTCATAAATAGTGCGGTGGAGATTATTAGTTAAATGTTAAATAAACTCTATGTAATTTCCAGGTAATTTCAGCATGCTGTTGACTTGCATGGTCACATGTTTGAATGTTTACAATGAAATTGGTATGCTTGGGGTAGAGTTTTGTTAGTGGCTGCATGAGGGGTTGACTGGAAAGACAATGCAAATGAATTTGAGACATGACTTTATGTTCTGAATGCCTCGGAAAATTTTTCATTTCAAGGTAAATGACGTAAACTCAAATGTAATGAAGCATGTCATTTTTTTTTCTTTTTTTTTTTTTTTTGTCTATTACTTGTTTAAGTCATTGGACTGTAGTAGCCATGGTAGGACACTGCTTTGAAGGGCTGTAGTCAAACAAATCAACCCCAGTTACCTTCTCTTTAAATCTGCTGCTTTATCAGTCCCCATTGCTTAACCACTATGTTATAGGGATGTAAACAAAACCAATACTGGTCATCAAGAGGTGAATGGGAGACAAATGCAAACACAAAGATGTGTGCGCTCGCACATGCAAACAGCCACAGATGGACGAATGGATAGACTGAACAGACATAGATATATACAATAGGCTTCTACACAGTTAATGTCTTCCAAGTTCATTGACAAGGCATTGGTCAACCTGGAACTATAGCAAAAGCCATTTTTCTATGTGGAACTGAACCTGAAACTACATGATTACAAAACAAACTTTTCAACACAGCTATTCCTGTGCATGTAATCATTTTTCTTTTTCTTTGTATCAATGTCCTACAAAACTCATAAACACAAGTGTAATATGTAGATGCATGGGGGGGGGGGGGGTCATAGTAATTCAAGAAGAGCCAAATCTTGAAAAGACCTATTAAAATGTAGCAAATAAATTAGGTAAGACCATTTGAAGCCAATGGGGGAAGCCTTTTCGTAACTGCTCTCAGTCTGCTAGAAATAGCAGTTATGTCTCTCTTATATTATTATACTCAGCTATTTTCAAGAACACATTGGATAATGAACGCTTAAAAATACAAAGAGATGAAATAAGGCACGGTTGGAATACCTTTGCTAATAGGTTTACTCAATTATGGTCGACTGAGGCTAGGCATAAAAAAAAAAAAAAAAAAACAAGCAGCAAAGAATCCTAGACTGAGAGAAGGAATGCAAATAGTTAGAAATACAGTGGAACTTTGTTTTGAAAATTTAATTTATTCCTAAGGCTGATCATCACCTAAAATGTTTGTAAACCAAAACTATTTCTCCCATAGAAAATTAGCAAAGATGTACACTGTATGAAGGCTAGACAGCAACTGATGTCCTTCTGCTATTCACAGTTTGTTGCCAACTGCCAACTGGTGTTGCCAGCTTGCATGTTTGTCACTTGAGATGCATGTTTAAAACTGTTTATAAGCCAATTTGTTTGTGATGGGAGGAATTCATAAAGTGAGGTCTCACTGTAGCTTCTGATGTAATATGAAGATTTATGACAAAGTAATGCAGAATTAAACAAAAACTTCAGTAAACTGGACAAAATTATTCATCCTTTTAGTTTTAAAAGACAGACAGAAGTTTTGAACTTTTGACAAGGAAAACCAATATTTAACAAACTTCACTTTCTAATTTGATATGACTGAAAAATTTAATACAGGAGGTAAGAGGTGTGGACATTGGTGTACTAAGTTGATGAATGAAGACTGTGATAGTTAATACCATAGATGTTAGCAAAGGGAAACGAAGCAAACAACTAACAGTTTCTTTCAAGTATGAATCCCCAAAGATATTTCATCACTGTTACAGTCAAAGAGAAATAGTAATAGAAATCATTCAGGAATATACAGAGCTTCACTCAAATTATAAAATTCTAATACACTAAAGCCTTGTATGTGTGCTCAATGTAATCAAATCTGCTAAATACTTCTGAATTCAGATCCTTTGAAATTTTCACAAGAGACTCAACGTCAGTCATATGATCTATAACTGTTAATAAATATAGTGGAGATAATTAACACAAATTATCTCAGTTATATATAAGAGCAATTTAAGTTTTCTAATATTAATTAGTGCCAGCTATCTGTATAAAAGTTAATACAAAAAGAACATGACAAAAATAAATGAAATTAAATTAAACAACAGAATAAAAAGCGTTCTGATGTTTATCTTACAAACACGGTTTTTATTTAAAAACTAATGACACAAAGTTATCAATCATTCTCATATGATTTTCTGACTGGGAAATAGAAAATTTCAACAAAGGAGAAGTAAATATATCTTGTTTGGAATCAGGAGAGGAGGAAGAATTGCTAAAGGAAAACATCAAGGGAAATCTGTGATGAATGAATATATAAATGTACAACCAAATAATTGTATAATCTTGTATATTTACATGGTTAATACAATACTGTTTCAGTAATTATAGTCAACGCTCTGCTACAATGAGGTCAGAATAACTTGAAAACAAATCCGGATTTGTGTCCCTACATGGCAAAAAAAATGAAAATCTACTGATACATAATTCTCTTGTTTTTGCCTGTCATGAGATATGATTGACCAAGGAAGGGGTGATGACAAACTGAACAGCATCTGTGTGTGTATATGTATAGTGATATTGGCTACGCACATGGGTTATGAAATATGTGAATGTTTGTGTATTTGTAGATGCATGTTTGTGTAATATATATTTATATATCTGCCAATGAAAGTGGGATGGTGAAAATTCTACAGTAGAAAAAAAATCAAATAGCGCTTCAACTGTATGAGTATATGAGCATATGTGTGTTTCTGTAAAGTATATTTATATATTATATTCGAATGAGTGTATATGTGTTTGTGTATGTCTATTTAGAAAGATACATAGAAAATAGAATTACAGACACAGGCGCATTTACACATACATATATATATATATATATATAAACAGACACACTTAAAAAGGAAGGAAAGGGGCTGTGACAATGTATAGAAAACTGTGTTCACTACAGACTGTGCTACTCATACATATAAATGTATACATATGCACACGCGCACATGCATGCACATACATACACACACACACAAATGTGTGCATGTAATAATTATTTTCTCTAAGGAGTCTGTTTATGTATATGCTTGTGCAGATGTGTATGTAATACTTATTTTTACCCAGCATTCTTTCAGTAACTATACATAAACTAACCAGCATTCTCAAAAAAAGTTATTTGTTTGCCAGTTCCCATATTTAGTCACAGCCAACTTTATGTCGCCTTAAGTTGTACAAGAAGGTAGGAAAAATTTTTTAATTCTTTTGAAGGAAACAAGCAGACAAGGCATATTAGTTGTGAATAGATTTTTCACAAAAAATTTGGAAATAAAAGAATTTAACTAAAAGCTTGCTTTTGTACCTTTATTTCATATATAAGATACACTCTCGGAGTGGTTGGAGTTAGGAAGGGCATCCAGCTGTAGAAACTTTGCCAGATCAGATTGGAGCCTGGTGCAGCCTTCTGGCTTGCCAGCCCTCAGTCAAACCGTCCAACCCATGCCAGCATGGAAAACGGATGTTAAACGATGACGACAATGATGATACTATAGGCACTTGATGTAAGCCTCTGTGTGGAGTGAGGCAGTGTGGGAAGAAGAATGGAGGCATAACGTCGCCATCACTAGTGATCACTCCAAATACCATGATGTTGGCTGGATGTTTAATTTTTATCACTCTCGGTACATGCACCATCCTCAGATTGACACCCAAACACTCTGAAATGTTTGTATTGGAGATTCCAGCATGAATGCCAAGCAGTACAGCCTGTTGTTTCCAAATTTCAGGCAGAGCTGCATCACGGTGCAGTTTTTCTCACATGGTGCTCAACTGACCCTATTATACTGTGTAGTCAACAAAATCAAAAACAAACAATGTGCATGCGTGAAATTAAAAATGTAAAATGGCAACAATTTACTCATCGCAACATACACACACACACACACACATTCACACACACACATACATACATACATGGGAAGTTTCAAATAATGAAGATGTAGCAAAGCCAGGGGTGGCGCCCCAGCATGAAACTAGTTAAAGAGTCATATATCTGTGTGTGTATATATACATACATGCACGCAATACACACACATGTACATGCATATATACTTTCCACAGATACTAAAAAAACAAAAAAGTCAGAAAAAGTATTTGAAACATATGGATACGTTCATAAATAAATCATGCTTTCTATTCTCTTGTGATGTCAGTCTTTGAATATTTTCAATATATTTATAATATATTGTGGCAACAGTTAGTATTTCAAATAAAATAATTATTTGGCTTAGATATTAAACCTAATGACACAACACCAGATTTCACAGCACTGGCTGATGCTTGACTTTCCTAAAATTCACTCCATTGCAAACATTCACCCTTTAAGCTCAAATAAATACACTCAGGCTTTAGCCATAATCATCATCATCATCCAGTGTTTTAAATCCGGGTTTTGTCCCCGTTAACAGGGGTGGCCAGAACTACCTCAATGCCATAACAACCGCCCTCATCTCATCTCACCATCTTACCTGGTTTTGGGCATCTTCCTTTTTCGAACAAACCCTCCCAATCTCCTCCTCCACCTGTCCCCTCCACATTTTCCTCAGTCTATCTCACTTCTGTACTCCATTTACCTCAAACACAATCACACTCTTCAGAATATGCTCTTCATCCCTCCTCATCACGTGCCCAATACCACCTCACTTCATTCGTCCTTGCCTACCATTCCACCGATTCCTCCGAACTATATATTTTTTAAAAAAATTTTTCAAGTTCTATCTTTCGTTCTTTCTTCGAGCCAGCAGACTGTGGCCATGCAGGGGCATTGCCTAGAAGGGTTTAATCAAACAAACCAACAATAGTACTGTTTTCTTTTTTTATTATTATTAAGTATGGTACTTATTCTATCAATAGCTTTTGCCAAACAAACAACTGGTGTTAGAGGTGTAAACAAATCAACACCAGGACAAACATAGACACATAGATTATATATATACATATATACTGTAAAAACACATGTAATTTACACACGTCTTTCACAAAAACAAAAATAAACTTTAGAGGGTGCATAAATTACACAAGTAAATCGTTTCCAGAATTTTATTAGAATTTGTTTTTGCTGAAAAATGACATACCGGAAGTTGACTCATTTAATGTCAGAATAGGTTTTTACAGAAAAAATATAATGAAATTGACTTTTATTTATGCTGGACAGTATAAAGTTTTCTTTTTCTGTATAAATTTACTAAAACCATTAAATGGTTAACTACTTTTTGAAGTTTGATGCTCATACTGGTAATCATGGTCTGAGCCATATTTTACTGCATCTAACGCCAACAACAACATCATAATTCATCCTTGTGCATGTAAATTCACAAAGTGAATATGAGAAGCCTTCATTTACCTTATACGATGTTTAATGTCGTTTCACACTCATGTTGAATTATGCAGCAATCTTATGTTCTCTTCATAGAACATTTGTAATGTATGTATTACCAGTTCTTTTGGTATAGTAGATTTTTGCTATTCTTCTTAATGTCTCCTCACAGATGTGTATATTCAAACAAATTGCTTCTTAAATTTCACACCTCTCTTGTTCAATAAACACCGAGTTAAACTTGCAAAGCTATTTATTTTCTCCTTTCGATTTTTAATCGTTTATTTTAGAAGGTTACTAAATTATCAGTTTAGTTTCCCAGTTAAACTGGTAGTGACAAATTTTTTAAGTTTGCTTGACATTTTGTAAGTGTTACTGGGATTTAAGTTTCTATAGTCTGTATCAAAGGTTCCAACAAGAATAAGCAGAAAATCAGAGCTTGAGACAAGAAGACACTTTTGACCAATCAGAATTCTGTATACATAATCAGTTTGATCAGTCACCTTCCTCTGTCGGTTGAGTAAAGTGTCACCCAAGTTGATGTTTATTAGTAACTAAACTTATTTTGCAACACTTATGCGTATTTATCATCTTTGTTTTTGTTGATAAGAACTATCAACAACTTTTCCTGTGATCATGATTTGAGAAGACATACAGAAGTATGCTAAAATTGGGCATGATCTCTTGTGAGCAAGAAATGTAAAATGAAGTTTATTATAAACAACACAAGTACTTCATAATTTAATAGCTTTCAATGTGATACCATTTAAACAAAAATTATTTTTATTTAATGAAAATTTAATAAAATCTGATCATAAGTAAGTCAAATTATGCTACATACAACTAAACTGGAAACTTTTTTCCCTGACCATATTGGCAATTTTTAAAACATTTGGGTTCATTCTTTTTGAATAACCTTGTATATATACATATATATAAGAGAAGCCTCTTCCAGTTTCCATCTATCAAACCCACTCACAAGACTTTGGTCAGATGAGGCTACACTAGAAGGCACTTGCCCAAGGTGCCACTCAGTGGGACTGAACCCGGAACCATGTGATTAGAAAGCAAGCTTCATACCACACAGCCACACCTGCAATTATAAGCTAATAAATTTCACAAACTTTTACAAATTTTACAAATTTTATTGAGTCGCATTGTTTTTCAAGTTAGGTTATATGTCTTGGAACCAATTATCATCGTAAGTTGAGATATTCCTGCAGTGTTTTTGATAGTAAATGAGTAATAGTGAAAGTATCTTTGTCCGACTTGCAGCAAATAGTAACTAAATTTCCTTAGTTACACTATATCACGTTTACAAACAAAAAAGACACATTGGGCAAGTGTCTTCTTCTATAGCTTTGGGCAAACCAAAGCCTTGTGAGTGGATCTGGGAGACAGAAACTGAGAGAAGCCCATATGTATATATCTATATGTGTGCGTGTGTCTTTGTGTCTGTGTTTGTCACCAACCACTACTTGACAATTGGTGTTGGTGTGTTTACATCCTCGTAACTTAGCAGCTTGCAAAAGAGACAAATAAAATAAGTATTAGGCTTAAAAAATAAGTCCTGGAGTGAAATTGTTCGACTAAACACAAAAAAAAAAACTTCAAGGCAGTGCTCCAGCATGACCACAGTCAAATGACTGAAACACATAAAAGAATAGGTGCCAACATACATACATCATATGTAGAAATAAAAAGACAGGGTTAGTGGAGTTAGAATAATCTTGGTTATAGGTCTGCTCCACCAAGGCTCACTTGAGGCAAAACCACAACACAACCACCACCTTCACTACCACCACTATCAGTACTAATAGTACGGCTTCCATTACAGAAGAATTATCACTTAGGCAAAAAGCATTCATCATTTACCACATAAATGCAAGGAACAAAATGTTTACATCACTGCATTGAAAAGTTCGAGAAGACATATTTAAGCTAGCAAACATAAATTACTTTAATGTAGTGAAACGTGTGAGATTTTACAGTAAAATATATTATTGAACTATAGAATGTGAATCGAGAATCAGAATTGTTAAAGAGCATTATTGATTTCTTAAACAGACTCAACATCTTAGATTTAGAGAAGACGGTGGGGAAATGGAAATTCTGTAATTTCTATGATTTTCTAAAAGACATTAGTGATAAAATTCCAATAAGGAATCAAAAGCAGACACAGTCTACAGAGAACTTATCACTACAGCAGGGCAAGGGTCATCGTGATTATAATAATAGTAGTAATAACAATAAGGTTAAATAAATCAATAATAGCTTTTTACTTGAAGTAAAAAGAACAATTTTCTTTGGTGGATGAGTTAAAGTCAATCATAGTAAATTATGATGCTTATTTCAATGACCTGAGAAGAATGATGACCAAAGTAACACACAGTAGGGTTTGAACTACGAGACAAGGAGGGGTCTCAAAGTTAAATAAGATTAACATCCAGTTTATTGTTATAAAATTTCTGCAAAGCCACCATCTTTACTATTATGACAACATAAATAGCAATAATAGTTTTTAATGTCACAAGTTTTGAAGTGAAGGGTTGGGATTACATCAAAACTAGTATATAAAATGGTACACGCTTTATCAATCTGAGCAGATTAAAAGAAAGAGTTGACCGTAACAGAATGTGAAGTATCATAACTAAATATTTGATTTCCAATTTTTGCTCAAGGCCAGCAATTCTGGTGGGGGTGTTAATGGATTACATCAACATCAGTGCTCAACTGGTATTTATTTTATCGATCCCATAAGGACGAAAGGTAAAGTCAACCATGGCAGAATTTGAACTCAGAACATACAGACAAAACACTGCTAAGCATTTTGACCAGTGTGCTAATGATTTGGTCAGCTCACTGCCTAATCAGCACTAAATATTGGTTTCAAATTTTTGGTACAAGGCCAACATTTCCAAAGAGGTAGGGAGCTAATTATATTGACCACAGTGCTCAAACAGTACTTATTTTATCAACCCAGGCAACATTTGAACTCAGAATGTACAGATGGACGAAATGCCACTAAGCATTTTCCCTGGCATGCTAATGATTCTGCCAGCTCACTGCCTTATTGGAACTAAATATTGCAAGGTATTTTGCCTGGTGGTCTAAACTGTCCATGAATGAACCAGATAATCATAAATATTAATGATAAAGAAGAATTCTAACTTGGGAACAAAGTCTGAAATTTGAGTGAGCCAATTAAATCTATGATTCATCAGCAACAAATTGGTTATACTTCTACAATACACAAAATATTTCATAATCGTTTTTATACAATCCCTAATAATATTCAATTATAAAAATTGTGTGATTTTTTTTTAAGCATTGAATGGTGATGAGGGTCTATCATCATTGTCGTCGTCATTATTGAACACCAATTTTCCAATGTTGGCATCAGTTTTTAAAGCCTGGTACTTATTCTATCACTCTCTTTTGCCAAACTACTACGCTACAACAGTGGTTGTCAAAAGGTGATGAGGGACAAACATTGACACAAATACACACACACACACACACATTTGACAGGCTTCTTTCAGTTTCCATCAACCAAGTCCACTCATGAGGCTTTGGTCAGTCTGAGGTTATAGTAGAAGAAACTTACCCAAGATGCTACACACTGACATGAACTAGAAACCTGTGTCAATGCTATTTTTTGTCTCTCTAAGAAGAAGAAGAAGATGAAGAAGAAGAAGAAGAAGATGAAGAAGAAGAAGAAGAACCCCCTTTGGTCATGAATAACCAGGGGATTGCACCTAGAAAGTTCCCCTCTGCGGTACAAGTCTAGGCAAGGTTGTTTATGGAAGACCAGCAGTTTCCCATGCATACTAGCCTCTGCTCTACATGCCACTGATGTTATCCAAGGGAAAAGCAAAGGCTGATACAGCTTGGCAATAGTGATGTCACAACTCATTCCTATAGGTGAGTCAACTGAAGCAATGTGGAATAAAGTGTCTCGTTCAAGAACTCAACATACAGCCCAGTCCAGGAATTGAACTCACTACCTCATGATTGTGAACCTGACGCTCTAATCTCTGAGCATTAACTTTGTCTCTTTAACTAATACAGTTATATCATTTTAAAATTCCCTTTAACTTTTATGTGTATCACCTGAGCTATATCTATGCATTTTACCCTCTCCTTAACCAACACACAATCCATCCATTAACTGGAGTTATTGTACAACTAATATTCACAACCCCTGAAGATTTCTTCTCAGTACTTTCCTAATAAGAACAGTTTACAAACTATCAGTTTTTAATTTTAATCTTTATACATAAACTTTATTTAGTCATCTTTAACTGCATAAATCTCAATAATTCAGGATGCATTGACAAATTTCGAGAGTTTTATACATTTACTTTCTCATTCCTCTTTCATTTCTTCTTCACATTTTAGTTCTTTTGCACTAACTTTTAGACTTTCTTCACCCTTAATCTTTACTGATTTATTTGTGAGTTTTGTTTCTAAATTTCATTACAGGACTATAAGCCTCTTAACCCCTAACCCTTCACAGGACTTTATTAATTTCTGAGTGCACAGTGTATTGGTTTCTGCTTTTATGGTTTTCTAAGCTACATAATTGAATCCCTTCCCCCATAGATTTCATTTTTTCCTATTACTCGCCTCTGATTCCTTAAATCCATTAGTTATTGTCCATCCCTAAGTCTTTATCTCATACACATTTTCACACAATACAGCTCTGAGTACAAAGGTCTGTATCACTTCATTATTACAGCCTTGTCTAGTGTTCTTCCGTCTTCCCGTAAGTTACGACCCATAACTTATTTCTTTACCTTTCCAATTCATTCACTGCTCCCTTAACCCTATAAAACTAACAGCTTCTCATGATTCACAGCTCAGTCATATCGCTATGCAACATGCCTTTTGTCATACTTCAAATCAACATCATCATTTAGTGTCCATTTTCCTATACTGGTATGGGTTGGGTGTTTTGACCAGAGCTGCACCAGATCCCAACTGTCTGTTTCGACATGGTTTCTACAGCTAGATGCCCTTCCTAATGTCAACCGCTTTACAGAGTGTGCTTGGTAATTTTTACATGTCACTAGCACCAGTGTCTTTACATGACACCAGCATGAGTGCTTTTACATGGCACCAGCTTGGGAGGTTTTTACTTGGCACCAGTATGTGTGCATAAAAACATAGCACCAGCACAGGGCTCTTGCAAGCCAATCTCTTTCAGCTGTGGGAGCAGCATTAACAATTCAAATGCTTTTCATAATAGCAGTGAAGATACTCTCTCCTCCTCACTTGATTGTTCAGTTTATGCCTTGAATTTATATCAGATATTTTCAATTCCCTTGCACTATATAATTCTATATACAACCCAATAAACTTGCCTTCTGTCAAGCCCTAATTTCTTTCAATCCTGCCATTCAAGTAGCTGCATTATTAACTCTCTGTCTTTCAACACAGGAGATTTAATTAACTAACTTACAAACTAGTTAACAAATAGATTTTTCTTCATTTAATACTTAATCACACTGAATTTTAATTTTGCTTTATATGTCCACTTGTTCCAACAAACTCTGCATATTCTTTTTTACTTTTACATCTCTCTTATTTTCACATTATCTTTCATTTTAACCCATTCCTCCGATTGCTCAATATATGGGCTTTCAAAGTCAATGACATATATTGAAGCACATGTTTATACTCTGCCAATCCCTTATAACAGGTGTCAGTAGAATGCAAAATAAACGACAATTCATCTTTATTACTTTAATCATTATCACCACTACATCCTTTTATGGCTTGCCATAGAATGTTAATACCAGTAATTTCACCTGCCACATTCCTACCATCCAAATTATTGTGATTCAGCCCAAGCCTGTATCTATTTGTTGGTTTATCATCATTATTATGGCTGCTGCTAGCATCATCATGATCATCATTGTAATTGTTGTTGTTATTATTATTACTGGTAAATAGGGCGATGAGCTGGCAGAATAATTAGCAAGCTAGGCAAAATGCTTATCAGCATTTTGTTTGTCTTTACATTCTGAGTTCAAATTCTACCGAGGTTAACTCTGCCTTTCATCTTTTAAGGTTCAACAAAATAAGCACCAGTTGAACGCTGGGGCTGATGTAATCGACTTATCCCAACCACCCACAGAAATTGCTGTCCTTGTGCCAACATTTGAAATCATTATTATTTCTGGTATATATTTCTTCATGGTCATTGCCAGGTGAAAAGTATCCAGTCCACACTGTAAAGTGGTTGGCATTTGGAAGGGCATGATCAGTGTTATTGCATTATAACAACTGTACCACAAAATGTCACAAACCAGCTATGCTGGGACACTGAAGGAGTGTATAGTAAATTTTTGTTGCTACTCATATAATGCAAGCAATTATCATCATAACTCTTAGCCACCATCAACATAATCACTTTAATGGTTGCTTCGCCATACTTGCATGGATCAAATGGGGTTTATTGGGGCCGGTTTTTCCTGTTGTCAACCCTTATATGATTCTAAGCAAGGTAATATTTCCCCATGGCCAGATACATTCTTACAGGATATTGGAAATGAATGACACTGCTTCTGTCATAGTGACAATCATTTACAACTATCACATGATGTCAAGTCAATGAGACACAAACATACAAATACAAACAAATGCATACACACACGCATGCCTTTTACAGCTCCCCCTCAACCAAATCCATTCACAAGGCTTTGATGGGCCTTGAGCTGTAGTAGAAGACACTTGCCCAGAGTGCTACACAATGTAACTAAACTTGAAACCATATGGTTGGGAAGCAAAACTTCTTAACCACACAGCCACAGTGGAGGATGAGAAAAAATAGAAGAGAAATGTATGATTATGGAACAGATGAAGATGCACACAAAGTGAACTTAAGTTTCACTCAGTTAAACTGCAATAGCATTTGTTCAGGAAATAAAATCAGAGAAAAGAAACTATTTGTTATTCTGATATAAGTAAAATTTCCACAATAAGAATGAACCCAACTCTTCCGTTATGTAAAGCACAAAAGATGAGAAGGAGAAATTTTGTGTAAAGCAAACAATAATGATAGAATCAACCTCAGTGTTTGCAAGCACACAAATTTGTGCAAGAACATGTGAATTTATATATTGTAAGTGAAAAAAAGTATTATATGAAAGCAAGCATTAATGTATTAGATAGTGTCACATTAAAAATGGAAGGACGAAAATTTTGCAGAAAGCTACAGAGAAACTGTCACAAATTTATGTATGCCAATAATACATTTATGAGGTTAGAGTATTTAAAATCAGTTTTTATCTTTCTTTTCGTTTTTTTGCCATGTATAAATATATGGGCATATTTTTGGGTATTTCCAATACAAACATATGCACAAAGCACCACACACACACACATACCCATGAAACATATAAACACACAAGACTCAATAAATTTCTGTAAATGTTGCATACATATCATTAGAAGTATCAATATTATACTCATTACTATTGTGTTATCAACTATAATTCAAACAGATATATGTTAACTATGAATAGTAATATCTATACATTATCTTCAGGTCTGATAAATTTGTAAATGTGGTGAAGTGTTTTATGCCCAGAACTAAAGCAAATGGCATTCTCTTTGCTGTTTTGTTTTTTTTTCCCAACTCATAATTCCCACCACCATCTAATAGGTTTACATAGATGCAAGTGAGGTATTTTTTTCTTTTTGTTCTTTTAGAAATTAATAATATAATAAAACCTACTTTCAAGAATATGAATCACTTGAAGAGTAGTTTATATCAAAGCTATTGCCACCATGAAAGCATTTGCAAGGAACCGTAATAGGCAACAATCAGAATTAGAGTCTCCTTCTTTGTAGCAAAGAATGGTAGACACAGACAAGTGTTACAGCAACAACACAGAAATAAATTTGATGAATCAACTCAGGAAAACCAAATAAAACAAGAGAGAGAGAGAGAAAGAGAGAGATTAAAAAAGAAAAAGAAATGAATCGCAAAGAAATTCCCTAAGCAATCCATATAGAAAAGCAAAGCAAGTCCATTGACTAATCGGATGAAATCATTACATCAAAGAATTATGCCATGATAGATTTCAAAGTCCTGTTACCTCAAGCAATTAGCTCCATCTATTACCAAGGGCAGTGGGAAATGAAGACTAGAACAGCAGGAAGAAAACACAAAATAAAGAACATACCAGAATTAAGCACTACAGTATGTATGCTTAATACTACATATTCACACCCACATGCATGTTTAATGGACACACTTGTACAGTTATACTTGGCACATAGCCTTAGATCTATTCGAAGGGTCAGGCTGAGGTGAGAATCAAAAGAAACTATATTCAGTTCAGGGAAAATCAATTAAGAAGCAATGATTATTCAAAAAGATACTCCATGCTTGCTGCTTTTGTTTTTTTTTTTCTTTCCTTGCTCTTTGTTTTCGTTGTTTTACTCTCTCTTCTTTCGTGGAATATGCAATAGATACATCACAATCACTACTTTCTCAACGTAATGCAGCGAAAAGATATTCTTACAGGTTCTCAAATGTAGCTGCTGCCAGCACCAGTGTTATCTCAAGTGGCACTGCCGCAATTGTGTGGGAAGTATTTTGCTTGTTTGTAACGAGAAGAAATAAAAGTGATGATTATATCTTTTCTATGTTAATATGGACAATTTCACGGAGAAGAAATGGAGAAAGTGTTACAATAAACTAGCAGGAAGAATATGTAGATATATATGTGTATACACAGACACACATGTGAATATATATATACATACATACACACACACATGTGAATATATATATATATGCAGATATGTATATACACACAACACACGTGTGTGTGTGTCTAAACATAAATACAAATGTTATCATACCTACTTCTTAAGGATTTATTTTTGTTCTTTAGTCAACACAAAGATAATTGATTTCTATTATTAAAATTAAACAGTTCAAAGCACACATTCATATTGAAGGCCAGGAGTAATATGGCTAAACAAGAAATCTGTAATTAGGCAAGCAGCAGTACAATAATACTATCGAAATCCAAACATACTCCATATTTTACAGTATGGCCATAGTTTTTAAGTGGCACATTTAAAATGGTGACAAGTTAATCACCAACACCTGATTTTCTAGGTGTCTCTTGAGTAAGATGATTGAACCATGCCTAACACACTGCCCCATCCATTTACATCCAACATTTGATTCTCTGGTTTCTTTTAACCCTTTTACATTCAGATTACCCAGTCAAATGCAATGCTTATATATTCACACTATTTTGAATTAATCACACATTATCATATAGATTTGAGATTTCAATGGCGTGACTGATTATTTGTAGAATGATATGGTAGGGTTGGAGTGAGAGGCAGGATCTGGCCAGTTTGAACATAAAGCAGGTAGAATATCAGGATAAACACACTGACCAGTTTATCAATAACACCTGTTATTATTTTGTTTTAAGGTACCTTTTGGGTGACAGTGCCATACTTAACAGATTGTGTCATTTATCATGGACACCTGGCTCTCTGGTCAGCAGTCTCCAAGCTTTTTTTTTATACCACTGATGAGTTCCATGCAAGATCACTTTTCCTCAGACTGGGAAATGATGTGCATAACAAAATGCAATAATAAAGTACATAACATATAATTTAATTATGATATATATACTCCTTATATATTACACATATAATATATGAGGTTTGTTTCAAAAGCATCCAACTTTATTTTTTCCAGCCAAAACTAATGCCATGTGGGCAAAATCTTTTGGGCTGGAAGCAACACTACTGTTTCAGTGCATGTGTGAAAATTTACATGCTGGCAGTTCCCAGCTGTTATGCCGAGATTAGAAGCATGTATTGCAGATTATCATTTTCATGAAAGATGTCCAAATATGTTGAGCAGAGACATTGCATCAAGTTTTGCTAAAAACTTGATGGTACTCAAAATCAAACCAAACAGAAGATTCGGCAAGCTTTTGGCAATGATGCTCTGCGGAAAAACTCAGATCAAGGAGTGATTCAACTGCTTCAGACATGGCTGTACCTCAGTGGTGGATGAAACATGCTCAGGCAGGCCATCCACAAGCCGAAGCGCAGAGCTGATTGAGGGGTCGACAAATAGTCATAGAGGACCAGTATGTGATAATCCAGGAAATCACTCATGAAGTGGGATTGAGCACAGGATCAATGCATTCTATTTTAATAGAGGATTTGTGCATGCAGAGAGTTTCAGCAGAATTTGTCCCCAAAGTGCTGGCAGAGCAGCAGAAGCAACAATGCATGGAAATCGCTCAGGACTTGCTGGGCTGTGCAAACCATGACCCAGACTTCATGAAGACCATCATCACTGGTAATAAAATAGGGGTTTATGGTTACAACCAGGAAACTAAGTTTCAGTCCTCTCAATGGAAGCATTCATCACCAAGGTTCAAAAAGGCACAAGTCCACAGTAATGTGAAGATATTGCGACCTGCTTCTTTAACTCCCATGGTATTGTGCATCATGAATATGCACCACAGTGCCAATCAATCAATAAAGAATACTACCTACAGGTTATATGTCATTGATTTGTTTGATTAAACTCGTCAAGACAGCACCCAAGCATGACCACAGTCAAATGAGTGAAACAAGTAAAAGAAAAAGAAGATACATTTGTGTAACAGAATATGAACTGATTTCAATTTCATTTATTTAAACCTAAATGTATATGAATTAAGAAATGATGAGGAGTGAAAATTCTGTAAATAGTAATTATAAGCTTTAAGTTTATAAGCATTACCCCTGTATTGGCTATACAAAATAGTCTAACATAGGAGCATAAAGCCCTCCACAGACAAAAATGGTTATTAGTGTGCATGGGAATCAGACCCATACCTCTTATCTTATTATATGTTTATCATGAAAATAAGAGGTGTGGGTTCAATTCCTCTGTGTACTAATACCCATTTTTTCCCATTGAGGGCTTATATGCCCCAATATAAAACCATCTTCTATTGCCAATACACAGCAAATGTTTATAAGCTTAAAGCTTATAATCATTATTTATTAACAGTATAGGTACATATTTTTGACTTGTATTTCTCAAGCAAGTGACTCAATCTCATCATGGATTATAACTGAAGTATCATCACATTTAAAAACACAGAAAACCTATTAACTTCACTGTTCATTTATTTGTTGAAACAAGTGAAAACTATGTTTACAATGGTTCTTCTTTTAATTGCTACATATTCAAACATCTGCGTTATATTCTGTCTGACTCCCTATATCTATGTACGTCTACTTGGAACTAGATTGACCATTTAAAGCCATACAGTTTACACAAAACAAGCAACAGACAGCCAAAATGTGACAATTGTTTTTGTTTTTAATCATTCATATGATTATTCTAAAACTTCAGCAAATCATCTCAACACACACACGCACTCACACAAAATCACAAACACTTCAGTTGTCTACACTGATTGTTATGGCATTTATCAGAGGCGACACGCAAGCAGCTAATTTCTGTTTCAATTAAACTAAAGTGACCTATTAAACACTGAACATATCAAACTAAATTTGCCATAATTCCTGAAAGAGGAAGCTTTTAGACAGTCTTTGCCGTGTGAAATTAATAGAATTAGTAAACACAGTGTGAGCTTGCAAGAGAATCATTAACTGTAGCCTAGGTGTTTCGTTTGAAAACTAACTACACACACAACACATGCTAATTCGAGATCTTTCAATACAATCATCTATTTAAACTTTTCCAAGTTGGTAGGACCTGTAAAAGTGATGGATATCCCGTTCACCCAGCCCAACCCATTCTTACTGACTAAGTAATTAAGAAGTAAACAGACAGCAGAAAGTTATATAAGAAACCTTATGCTGTCCGCCTACCCTCACATACAGCTGACCTAAGTGAGAGTCAGTCTTGGAGTTATATTATGAACACATTTGGAAATCCAAGCTCTATCTGCAATGGTTTTCTTATTACCAAATGCATTGTTTATTTACCTCTGAATAAATAAACAAGGGATGATGGACTATGAAGAAGAAAAGAAGGACAGCAAGGATGATGAAATGCACACACACACACACACACACACATACACACACACACACACACACACACACACACACACACACCCACACATTATTTAATATACGCTCTCGTAAGGTGGTATACCTATGGGAGTGGTTCTCAACAGGGGATCCATATCAGATTTTGTTGTTAAAATTTATGCTTAATAAATTGGTTATACATCATATTTTACACAATTCCTAAGAATATTCAATTATAAAAAATTAATAAATTTTACATATTTTACACAATTCCTAAGAATATTCAATTATAAAAAAAATAATAAATTTTTTCAAACATCAGATGCCAATACGGTCAACCCAAGTAAATTAGGAATCAAAGGTGTCCATGGGTAAAAAATGGTCAAGAGCCACTGTTTGAGAGGCAGAAAAAATTTCAATAAATCAAGAATTTGTGTTGTATGGCAATTGATATATCTATAGTTGTCCATACACCTGATACATGGATAGAGGGACAGAGAGATAGATGGAAGGATAAACTGAACAACAGAGAGATGGATAGATGAATAGATAGAAGTCCTGGTCTATAGATGGATAGATAAATGAATAACTGGAAGAAGAGATGAACAGATAAATGCATTGATAGATGCATGGATGTATTGAAAGATGGACACATGAATAAAGAGCAACGCAGAGATGGAGAGTCAAACAGACAGATATTATGATTTATTTGGTTTATCATACGAAAGTTGAATGTCCTCAAGACATTTTCTATTTTTAGTGCATCTAGTCAAATGAATAATGGTAGCCAGCATTTTGAACCAAAGGTTTCACAATAGCAATCAAGTTTGGTCAACTGTATCTAAGTGGAGACCTTGCAACCTTGCCTCACACACACACATTGATTAACCCATTACCTTCTATAATTCTATTAACTGGAATTTTTTTATGAAACTTTGATTTCTAGCATAAAACAGCCTTAGAAACACACTGGAATGAACAAAATAACATTTGAAAATAACATTTCAAATAGAAATAAGCGAGATATTGGGTGAAAAATTAGCAAACCTCATTTGAATATCAGAGAAATATACCTAGTAGATATAGCAAAAAGGTTAGATATGTGTAAATATTGACATTGACAGATAATTACGAAATTTGTAATTTTTAAGTGATCTTATATGAGATCACTGGTAGGTAATGGGTTAAGGGGCCAAATTGGCAAGATATTTAGATTGCTGGATAGAATACTTTGCAAAGAATCATTTTGGCTATCTGCATGTCTCAGTTCAAATCCAACAGAAGTCAGTTTTACCTTTCATCATAAAAAGTGTGCAAGTCACAGGTGATGAATTGGCAGAATTGTTAAACTGTTGGACAACATGTCTTGCAGTGCCTGTTCTAATTTTTTGTGTCCTGTGTTCAAATTACACCTGGGTGCCAAAGGCCAGAATTAATTTTGTAACTATGTGAACACCCCAAAACCCAATCTGCACATGGCCTGTGTGGTCCAGTAGGACTGAAGTTAAAATAATCGATGAGGTTTCATCCAGCAGTAATTCAAAACTAATTAGATGGTTATTAATTAACCCTTTGGCATTCAGATTACATGCTTATTTACTCATATTGTTCTGAATTAGTCACACATTTTCTCATAGATTTAAGATTTTAATGAGGCGATTATTTATTTTTTAAATGACATTGTAGGATAGGTGTGAGAGACTAGATCTTGTTAGTTTGGACACAAAACATGTACAATATTTGAGATGGATATGGTCAGATTAAATGTCAAAAAGTTAAAGGAAGTACTTTCACATTGAATTCTAATACTCCCTCTCTTTTTATCTTATTCCTTCTATACTCTACCCTCTAACAAGGTCACCTCTGTTACTGCCTCTCGTAATGATAAATCAGTTCCTCTCATCATATAAAACCATCTCACATCATCTCACTGCCTCTTCTTTTTTCCATTCATTCATGAAGGCACTTCAAGCTCTCTACTCAAGCAAGCTGCACAAGGAATAATATTGGTGCTACACAATAAAAAAAATGAATAAATAAATAAATAAAAGAACATGGTTCACTCCATAAAGTAGTCGATGTTAGGGATAGCATCCAGCTGTAGAAATCCAGCCAAAACTGAGATACTGAAGCACGATGCAGTCCTCTGATTAGTCTCATGTCATTGAACCATGAAACCCCCATTCCAGCATGGAAAGCAGGTGTAAACTAAACACCCAATGATGACAGCACTGCCACCACCATTGCCAAGTGCATGCACTGAGACTGTGTAGCTTAATCCATTGCCAACATATTAAGCAAGCAGAAAAAAATACATTCGGTAATAATATAAAGCTCTTTTTATATTAGACAAAATTTAATAACAATTAATGTCACATCAAATCTCATCAAACTTTTGATGGATGTTAACTCAATTCAGATGTTTTTAGGATTTTTATTTTCCCCCCTTTCTTTATTAACTAATGTCCTTTGCAATTTACGCAAAGTTTCTTGAAAAATCTATAAATAAATTTTTTGCTGTTTTTTTTTTCTGCAGTAGTTCAAATACTTACATTCATAAATTTTTAATATATTGGAAAGCAGCATTAGATGTAAGTCGTTCATTTTTTTTTTTTTTTTCAACTTATAAAAAATATTATCTTCAAGTGCTCTACAATATGTAAAGTAGAAAATCTGTTTCTCTATTTCCTGTCAGAACTCTGCCACATGAAAAAAAAAAAATACATCTCTCCTCAATAATCAGGATAGTCGTATAGCAAAAACTACATTTTATTTCCTACAGCTTCTTTCTGTTTTTTATTTAAATTTATCTCATTTATAAATAATTTCAGACATTTGCTTAGTTATAGGGCAAGCAACGAAACATTTTTTTTATTTCCCCCAACACCTAAATTAGCTTCAGACAAGAACTGATATCAATCACAATCAACCCATCACAAGATGTAATTCTGAACACAGACAAAATAGAAATTCATCAAAAGCCAAATAATCACTTGTAAGATTCCCTTCAACTCAATTCTTCACAGTACCAACATCTGCATTGCCACTCAATCAACTAGATTAATTTAATGTATAGCTGGGTGGTTATGAAATGTGCTTTGCAACTATATGGTTTCGGACTCTAACTTCATGGAATGCTATCTTGAGCAAGTCTCTTCTACTGAAAGCCACAGGCTACACCAATGCATAGTGTGTGAAATATGGTATACTTAAGCAGTACAGAAGCGTGTCTTGTGTGTGTGTGTGTGAACATGAGTGCATATGGGTGTTTGCGCATGTGTGGTTAATGAATTAGCTTTGCAACCATATGGCTTTGGGTTCAGTCTCACTCCACAACACCTTGGCTACTGCCTAATGCCTTGTGAATGAATTTGTGCTGATGTCAAGTGTGTGTGTGTGTGTGTGTGTGTGTGTGTGTGCGCGTGCGTGCGTGTGGGGGGGGTGCGTGCGTGTGTGTGTGTGTGTATTTTGTTGCCTGCCAAACAACAATGCCAACCAAAGGCTACTTCAAGGCACATTCCGTCTTAACAGAAACTAAAAATGAGGAATGTATCATAAACATACAAAAGGAGATGGTCATGGCTAGGGAGCCTTCAATCCTTGATCAGCTCAATCAGAGATGAGCTGGGGCTGAACGACATTAACTACAATATACAATAATAAAATAGTTCAATATCTAAATGAAAAGTCAAGTAGTTGTGTGAAGAAGAATTTTAGAAAATTCAAATCAATATAAAATTGAAACCAATGGAAAATTAAGTTAGAAATTGTTCTTGCCATCAACAAATCAGCAAAAGTCTTTCCAATGTCAAAATGTCCTTTCAACATATCAAAAATAATAGCCCTTATCAACAGAGTAAGCAGTTGCACCTATGACACTAGAAGCCATAATTGAATGAAATGTGTTTATACACAAATGCAGATTTGGTTTTGCAATTTTAAAATGTATGATAAGGAATGGAACGTTCATAACTGAATCAATGAAAAGGTCACAATTTTAGAAATAAGGTTTTCTCAGGTTACTAGTATTTCAAATGATGTTACCGACATTGAATGTTTACCTGTGGTTTGTTGGGAATGAAGACAAAATGTAAAGAAAACTCAAAGAGGCACAATATATTCCAAAGAATTTAAACCAAAATATGCAGAAAGTTATGGATTTCGACACATTACAGAAAAAAAATGTTTAAGCGGGATTTTCAATTTCAATTGAATTTTCATACACAAACACAATTTCAATAAGTATTATAACTGCTTAAATGGTAAAACTGCAAATATAAACCAGAAAACGGCATGTACATGCTTGCATATACAGTCTGCCGAAAGTATGTATACATACTTCAGGAAAGGAAAAATCTGTATAAATACTTAACTTGCATAAATTGCTCTATAAATATAAATATAAATACCTCTTTCGATGTTTCATTAAAATACAATATGACTGAATGAATTGCAATAACACTAAATTAAAATATTTACATAGATTTTTTTGCCTTTCCTGAAGTGTGTATACATTTTATTTGGCAAACTGTGTGTGTGTTTCTCTAGCCTCTTGATATTTTTTGCTCTACTACTATTTTTTCTCTTCTATTTATTCTATATCCTTTCAAAATTATTCCCAGGCATTAGCCATTACAATTCATCTTGGCCTAATAGCCCTTAATGTCTATCTCCAATTGTTTACTCTGTATGTTCACTATGGTGGCATTTCTTCGTTTGAAGCCCTAACTCTCAATAAATTTTATACTTTTAAAATTTCTGGATACTGCTGTCTTATGAAGTTTTCTGTCTTGTTGTTGAAAGCCCAATCACAGATAGTAACAAACAAGTCAACAACTGAGGAGGGGTCAGACTTTCTGCGGTATTTTGTCCTGTACTTCTCTCTGTGTGTTTATGTATTTTTCACTCGTTGGTAATATCCTGTACATAATGTGTATTTTTTTCTTTTCTATTTGTCCTCTTCTTATCGCTCATGTATTTACGTATTTTTCACTCACTGGTGATGTCCTGTACTTAATGTGTACTTTTAAATATATATATATATATATATATATATATACATATATACATACATATATATACAAACATATATATACAAACATATATATATATATATATATATATATATATATATATATATATATATATATATATATATATATATATATACATATATATACAAACATATATATACAAACATATATATACAAACATATATATACAAACATATATATACAAACATATATATACAAACATATATATACAAACATATATATATATATATATATATATATATATATATATATATATATACATATATATACAAACATATATATATATATATATATATATATATATATATATATATATATATATATATATATATACATACATATATATATATATATATATATATATATATATTTTTTTTTTTCTCCGTGTTTTTCTCCTTGTTTTCTCCGTATTCTTTCTGTTGAAGAGCGTAGCTCGAAATGTTAAAGACTTTCTGTATTCCCGAGCGTCAAACTAATACATCCTTTTGTTGTTTACACCACCTGTCCTCGTCTGTTGTTTTTTTTTCGTACATTCTCCCATATATATATATATATATATATATATATATATATATATATATATATATATATACATATATATATATATATATATATATATATATATATATATATATATATATACATACATATATATTTAAGAAAGAAAAATATGTACAAATACACAGTTGGTTTGTATAATAAAATTTATGCTAATATTAATATCATTATGAAACAAAGAGTCGTATTATATTATACAATAAACTGGGAGTGCCGGTTTCGCGTCTTACACTCATCAAACTTCCAAAGTCTCAGTTTTAACACATGGGAATGCCATTTTTGTTGTTGACAACAAAAATGGCGTTCCCATGAGACTTTGGACGTTTGATAAGCATAAGACGTGAAACCGGCACTCCCAGTTTATTATATAATGTTGTAATACAACTCATTATTTCATTATGATATTAATATTAGCATAAATTTTATCATACAAAACTCCTGTGCATTTTTACATATTTTTCTTTCTTAAATATCTACAACCACATGTTAACACGATGACACCTTTATGTTACATATACATATATATAATCAAAATAAGCAACAAGGATATCTAGAGGTATATATTTGAAGCAAAATAATGAGATTTGGTAAAGGACATCTTAAATCAAGATGTTAGCTGACAGTTAAAGGGTTAAGCCAATAGTATTTCTGTCATACTTTAGCCTTTCATCACTTGGCACAAAGCCACCTCTCTTAATGCCACTCCCCTCTCAGTTGAGGAGTCGTGTTACAAATTACTTGGTGATCTCGCTGGTGCCATATAAAAAAGTGCCCAGTACAATCTGTGAAGTAGATGGCATTAGGAAGGACATCCAGCCATAGAAACTAACAGTAGGGCTTGAAGCAGTCCTCTTGTTCACCAGCTTCTGTTAAACAGCCCAACCAATGCAGCAGAGAAAATGGAAGTTAGATGACGATAATATATACATTACATACACATATACATACATATATCAACCTGTTCACTTCATTTAAGCTGCATTTCTTAATTCACAATTAAGTGATCAGAAAGGATATCAGGCTATATAAACAAGTATTTTAGCTGAAACAAATAATAAATTCTCTCTCCCTATGCATAATGGAAAGAAAAATGTAAAACACATGTATTTTATATAAATGTATGTACTTTGAATTACTCCATCCACATTCGAAACACTAAGAAAGTGAGTGAGTTATAAGAAATATAGCAAAGAGAAATAATTTTTTCAGGAAGATGACCGATTTAAGAAAAGAAAGAAAAACATCAAAAATGTTTTCAAGTTAAACTAAACACATTTTGGGACAGAAATTGATTTTGTTCTGAAAGAGAAAATGTATTTACAAGAGGAAAATAAATATTTTCTTAATTATGACAAATGTTATCATAGAATGCAAACTGCACAGAAGAGTAAATAACAAAGAAACAGAATAGAATGTACGAAAAATTGAAACTTAAAAATAAAATAAAATAAAAATTTACTATGTCAATTTAATAACATATCAGTTATTTTAAATTGTATCAAAATTGTATTTAGGTATCTTTTATCTTTTACATATTCTGGTCACTGGGCTGTGACCATGCTGTGGTACCACCTGGAAAAGCTCAGTCAAACAAATCAACCCCAGTACTTTTTTTTCTGTTTTTTTTTTTTAAATTTAACTCTGATGTTTAATCTATTCTGAACCACTATGCTATGGGGATGTAAACAGACCAGCACTGGTTGTCAAGCAGTCATAGGAAACAAACATACACGCACATTTATCTGCATATGTGCATGTGTGTGTGTGTATGTAGATGTGTGTATATATATATATATATATATATATATATATATATATATATATATATATAGTAAAATGAAGAATAAGGGGAGAATGCTAAATTGGAAGCATATTTTAATAAAGATTTCTAACCGGCTTTCATTGCGAAGCAAATTTTCAAGAAGGAGAATGAAAATGTTTTTTACAAAGAAGTACAAAATGAAGAAAATAATATATAAAAAAATAACTATACCAATACATTATATAGTCTTTGAGCTTTTGAAGTTCAATGGTAGTTAATGTATATAATGATTGGAAAAATAAGGATGCATGAGAATTGAGAGTTGTGTTAGGTTTAAAAAAAGGGTTAAAAGTTTGTGTTAAGCAGGAAGTGTGGTGTCCAAACAGGAGGTGCGTGTAAGGGGAGACAAATGTTTTTAGTTGGAGTTATGAACTCTTTTTCAACAAGAAGTTTATGTCTGTTCCTAAAACATTTGTCTCCCCTTGCACACACTTCCTGTTCTGACACCACACTTCCTGCTTAACACAAACTTTTAACCCTTTTTTTAAACCTAACACAACTCTCAATTCTCATGCATCCTTATTTTTCCAACCATTATATACATGAACTACCATTGAACTTCAAAAGCTCAAAGACAATATAATGTATTGGTATAGTTATTTTTTTATATATTATTTTTTTTATATATTATTTTCTTCATTTTGTACTTCTTTGTAAAAAACATTTTCATTCTCCTTCTTGAAAATTTGCTTCACAATGAAAGCCGGTTAGAAATCTTTATTAAAATATGCCTCCAATTTAGCATTCTGCCTTATTCTTCATTTTCCTATTATTTCTCCACGTGCGGTTAACACAACCCCACTATTTACTGACTTGTATATATATATATATATATATATATATATATATATATATATATATATATATATATATAGTGGATAGAATGAAAAAAGTTCAAATAAGGCACAGACTAAGATTTGCACAGACATATACAGGTTTAGTTAAGATAAAATAAGGATTGTTCGAACTGAAATATATTTTGGTATATTAGATATATAACAATATAAAAATATATGAATGGACATATAGGTATACAGATATATAAACATAGTAATAATAGAATAAAGATAAAAATAATAGTGGCAAATAGATACAAAACGTTTTTTTAAAAATTTAAAATATGATAAAGTAATATTTTTTTAAAAACGTTTTGTATCTATATTCCACTATCATTTTTATCTATATTCTATTATCACTATGTTTATATATTTATATACCTATATGTCCATGTATATTTGCAGTATTCATATATTTTTTATATTTCTATATATTTTTTATATCTCTATATGTTTCAGTTTGGACAATCCTTATGTTATCTTAGCAAAACCTGTATGTGTGCGGTAATCGTAGTCTGCCTGATATATGCATGTGTTAATCATAGTCTGGCTGATTTAAACTTTCTCCATTCTATCCACTATATTTATCTAATGCTTCAGGTTCAACTTGAGCACTTCTACGCTATGTGTTTTGTAAGAAAATTATAACTATATAATTAAATAAATATATATATATATATGTATATATATAAAAGATATATATATATATATATATATATATATATATATATAAAAGATACATTAAATAGAGAGATACTATTGAAAATCCAATAATATATTATATATTATAATATTACAATATGTGTTATATAATATTGTTATATTCATAGTATATGATGTAATATTGTAATATGATATAATATAAATGAATTATTGGATTGTCAATAGTATCTCTCTATTTAATAAATCTTTGTAATTGCATTACACCCACATTTATATGGTATTCAACTGACGTACCAGTGAACTGGATGTTTAAAACACTCCTTTGAAGGGATTCTTTTCCTCAGTTTGTTACTTTATTTATATATATATATATATATATATATGCATACACACACACACATATATATACATACACCTATACATAAATATATTTGCATGTATACACATGCGTGTGTGTGCGTGCACACGTATATATTTATGCATTTATATATATATCAGACTTCTTCTGTAAAAATAACTTTGTACAGGGTTAGTAACCACTAGGAGCTAAAGTATTTTGGGGCTTCGAAGTGAGAAAGGCAAGTTTTTGTGCTGCAGCCTGAGTGATGTTAGGGCTTGTTAAATATCATACAATATTAACTCTTGATTCATTGAAATTATTTCCACTTTGAAAAAGAGTAAACAAACAGCTATTGGCAACTGCAGCTGACTCTGAATGAGATAATCTCAACAAATCAACAATTCTCTAGAATTGATATGACAACCAGATAACAGTCATGAATACATAATTCTACCTCAATGAGCATCATCAACAGTGTTGCCCTACCTTCACTCCAACCAGACATAACAGTTAGACATATATACAAAATGAGTAGAGAACTATCATAGCCTAAGAACTCAGAGCAGCCAGTAGCATGAATAAGGATAACAAGGACAAAGAGTGGTATATTAAATACCATACAAGATAAACTCTTGACCCATCAAAGTTTGTGTGTGTGTGTATATATATGTGAGAGTTAACATTAATGGCCTGTAGCTAAGTGGTACCACAATTAATGAATTAAATACTAAACTTACAGGTAAGTACCAGGCTTGATAAAATTACCAAAAGGTTTGAAAATGGTTCAATGACTGGATCCAATATATGAATAAAAGAGGGGCAAACATGCTGAAGGTGAGAGCATGTTGCCTAGTGGTTAGGGTGTTGGACTCACAACCATAAAATCATGGTTTCAATTCCCGAATTGGGCAGTGGGTTGTTCTCTTGAGCAAAACACCCCATTCCACCTTGATCCAGCCTATTCAGCTGTAAATGAGTTCCGAAAACACTTGGGAAGTTAGTCCTGCGATGGAACAGCATCCCATTCAGTGAGAGAGTGTTATAATCTCAGTCACTTACATACCATGGAAATTGGGTCAAGCTCTTGCCTTATGTGTTCAAAAATCATGGCAGACCTAAACATACTCAATATCTTATTAAAATCGTCCCTTTCTATTCTTCCACAGACAAACAACTACAACTAGCTCAGAGCAATTTTCACATGTGTTGTATCAGACACCAGTAAAAACCCAAGGACAGAAGTAATTTAGCTCCTTTCTCAGACATCAAAAATCAGAGGTGCATGGTTTAGTGGTTAGGGTGTTAGAGTCATTATCATAAGATCGCAGTTTCGATTCCTGGACCAAGTGATGCACTGTTTTCTTGGTGCCATGAAGTAAACATGCTTGAGATACACTCGTTTATTCATACGAACATAACTGAGATGAAATATGTCATAAATAGCAGTGGCAAACGAAATATACACTGCTGGAAGTTGTTGTGTACAAACAATGGCAGTAAATTTTATTCAGCTGAATACATATCATTGATTGGTTGAAATTACTGAAATACGACAACTTTAGCATAAAATGACTTCATAAATACAAACTTTTCTCAACAACGCTAAGAGTAAAAGGTGTTCTATCTGACACATTCTACCAGTATACGAAGTTTCAAAATGTTTAGAAAATTAATTAATTGTGCTGTCCATGAAAAGGTAAAGATCCCAAAATTTTACCGAAAAAGGATATTCAGAAAACTGAATTTATAGCATTAAGTTTTAACAAATAATTTCAAATGACACAAAACAGTCACATATTTCATAACATTTTGTTATTAGTGCCAAATGTATTTCTGTCCTTTTGATTAGTTTTTCACCTGATGAGCATCCAACATAAAGTAATTACCTTTAATGACAAAACCAGACCAGTTAATTGGATGTTTTCCATCAGGACATTTACAAACTTTTGATGATACTATAGTTTCTACAGAAAGGTAAATTGATTTTCACTTCTATTGCAGGGTTTGTTCTTCTTCTTGCTGCTGCTGGTGGAGTTCAGACTTATTCTTTTATTTGTTTCAGTAAAGTGACTGCAGCCATACTGGAGCACCAGTTTGGAGGGTTTTTTGATTGGACAAATCAACCCCAGGACTTATTTTTTTAAGCCTAGTACTTATCGTACCAGTCTCTTTTGCCGAACTGCTAAGTTACGGGGATGTAAACACACCAGCACCGGTTTTCAAGTGGTGATGGGAGGACAAACACAGATACAAAGACACAAATACAGATATATACATATACATATATACACATATATAAACATATATATATATATATATATGTATACAACAGTGTTCTTTCAAATTCCATGTACCAAACCCACTCACAAGACTTTGGTCAGCCTGAGGCTATAGTAGAAGACATTTGCCCAAGGTGCCACACAGTGGGACTGAACCCAGAATCATGTGGTTGGGAAGCAAGCGTCTTACCACACAGCCATACCTGCTTATATATTATGCTTCTATTTCTTGCTGTTCTTTTCTGAAACACAGGATTTATGTTCCCACAAAATCTTTCTCTCACCATTCTCTTGATTATATTTAACATTTAAACCAACCAAATCTGGTCCAAATATTCTACACATTTTATGTTCAAAACACCAACGTCTGGCCTCTTATACCTACCTTATGATGACATTCTGAAACTAAACAATCATATCATCCCAAATCTGGAAGTTACCAGATAATGCATGATTAATTGAAAACAACATGAATAAATAAGTTTTGCATTTGACAGAGTAATGTGAATGCTAAAGAGTTAATTTGAGTTTGATTAAACATAAGTATTCTAGTCAAAATGACAGTTGACATTAACTGCTTAAATATTAGTCCATGAAATTTATCTGGTAAACAGTACAATTGTCAATACTTAACCTTCCACTTAAAAACCACATCTTATAATTTATACAAACTTTTATATATTTTATAAAGACTGCAACTCCATTTCATGCTTTGCTGCCAAGTATCATTAACAGGGTCACATTAGTTTGCAATAACAAATCTGGACTTTACAGGAGATTAAGTAGCTTATGGTTCTATGTCACAAAATCTGTTTTAACCTCTTAGCAGTTAATCCGGCCATATCCAGCCCAAATATTCTTCCACTTTTGTGTTCAAACCAGAAAGATTCAGCCTCTCACATCTACACTACAATATCATTCTACAAATAAACAATCGCATCACTGAAATCTCAAAGCTATGAGACAATACATTAGTAATTCAAGATAATGTGACTAGATAAACATTACATTTGACATAGTAATCTGAATGTTAAAGGGTTAAAATGATCTATACCAAAACCTTCCATTAGATTTTCATATCAATTTCCATTTTGAACACCAGCTTTATGGGGACAAAATTACTTCATTATTTTCAAAACTAACTGAAACAAAGACTGTGTATTTCAAAATGAATATAGTAACAAAAGGGTTAAAATTATTCAAATCAAAAACTTCCATCAAAATTTCATGTACTTTATGTTCTAAACAACAGCTTAATAAGGATATGGTTATTTTAATAAATTCTTAATTTTTCTCAAAACTAAATGAAACTAAGACTGTGTATTTTAAAAGAAATATGGTAGCAAAAGGGTCAAACTGCCACAAGGTTCCGTTTTTGTTATGGTTTGATAGTTTCATTGCCCCAATGACCTGAAAGATTATACCAGTGTGTCAGTTTCTACTCCATACAGAATATCAAGAACCAGTTTCCAGAAGGAGGGCAAATGTCAGAGGAAGTAAACAGAATATTTTATTTAGTTTCCAGCTTATGTTAACCCCAAGCTATGTTAATTTAATGTTTACAGTAAATCACAAGCAACAAACAGGACCAGAAAACAAAGTAAATAACTGTCTTACCAGAAATCTCAGCTGCTTGAAATTAAAGGTGTCACAGCTCTCCAAATGGTCAGCAAGTCGTCCTGGTGTTGTAACAACTATGTGAGGTTGATCAGTAAGTTTCAAGCCCTGATCGGTCATATCTGTAAATTATAAAAAGACAATAATTGGTTGTGGAAATTAATTAGAAGTGAAGAATGGAAACAACAGTATTTGCTGATTAGTTCTTTAGCATTCGAGTTACCCTGTCAAATATGACACTTATTTACTCACAATGTTTTAAGTTTAATCAGGCATTATCTCATAGCTTCAGGATTTCAATGATATTATCGTATTTTTAGGAAGACACTGAAAAGTAGGTCTGAAAAGCCAGATCTGGCCAAGTATGAATACAAAACAGGTAGAGTATTTGGGCTGGATATGAATGGTTTAAATGCTAAAGAGTGAAATAATTCATCTCATAGAAAAATGCAATAACAAATTGATTAGTGGAGAATTGCAGGTTAGTGGAGGGATGTGGCCAAGCAGTTAGGGTGTTCGGCTCATGATCTTAAGACCGTGGGTTCAATTTCCGGACCAGATGGCACATTGTGTCCTTTATTTCATGTTGGCACTTTATTACATGTTGCTCTATTGAGAGTGTGTGTGTGTGTGTGAGTGTCACATGAGTAAGGTTCTTCATTTCCAGTGATCTGTGAAAAACATGTCCGGCTGTGGGAAAATATTGCCTTATTGGAAGGATGGAATGGTGAATGATAGAAAGGAAATCCAGTCATAGAAAATCTGCCCCAACAAATTCCACTGGATCTATGCAAGCAAGTAAATGTGAAGGCTAAACAATGATGATGATGACGACAGTATATATTATTAACAACCATACTTGCTCATTAGTACTCATGGTTGTACTGTACTAATGTATGTTGGTAGAAATCCTTTCTATGTATATATATCAAAGGGATATATACATATGGCAACTTCACTGCTGTTTCCCTTACCACTCATGCCTCTAGCACCCTCTTCTTCCTCCAGTCATTTCAGCATGTGGTGACTGTCTAATTGAGACACATTTCCTCTTTACTCGCTCCATTTTTTTTCTTTCCCCTCATCTTTTTTTTCTGTAGAAGAACATGTGCTTGAAATGCAAAAGAGTATGTTTCTTTTTTTCAAGAACAGCTTCATGTATTGGTGAACAATCAATAGCATTGGAGAGCAAAAAGATTCAATTTGTAGTTGAGAAAAAGTTAGTTGACATAGAGGACTGGAAACCATCTGAATACTGGAAAAGAGTAACCTGTGTCATGATGATTTGTGCCAGGTATCAGAGTGCTGACATCATGATTGCTGCTCAGTGCTATGGGAACACTCTTAACGTTTTTGATATCAATCCGGCTGAAACCGCCTCTCGCCCCGAAGTGCAAATGTCTTGTTTTCATAAGTTTTGAATTAAAACCTTCCACCAAACCTTAAGTCACAATTTATGCTCCTAATATTAGCTTAATGATAACTGAGTTACTTTACTAAATTATTTGTTATATTTTAAATTAATTAAAAGAAACATAGATCATCTCAACAGAAATACAATAATGAAAGGGCCGTCGTAGGATTTTCGAGCAAGATTGTTGCCAGTGCCCCTGGACTGGCTCTTGTGCGGGTGACACAAGAAATGCACCATTTTGAGCGTGACCGTTGCCATTGCCGCCTGGCTGGCCTTCGTGGGATTTTCGAGCGAGATCGTTGCCAGTGCCCCTGGACTGACTCTTGTGCGGGTGACACATAAAATGCACCATTTTGAGCATTACCATTGCCAGTACCACCTGACTGGCCTTCGTGCAGGTGACACGTAAAAGCACCCACTACACTCTCTGAGTGGTTGGCATTAGGAAGGGCATCCAGCTGTAGAAACTCTGCCAAATCAGATTGGAGCCTGGTGTACCCATCTGGTTTCACCAGTCCTCAGTCAAATCGTCCAACCCGTGCTAGCATGGAAAGCGGATGTTAAACGATGATGATGATGAAGGCTGTAAGATGTGACATGAACGTCATGAAAACAAAGTTACCCCAAACGTTGATGGTCTTCCCTCACTTACTTAGTCTCTCTATCTCTCTCTCTCTCTCATTTGCAAATTCTAAGACATTAACATTTAAATCTGTAATGAATTTTACTAAGCAATCATGATAAACATCAAGAGTGCTACCATAAGCATGAAATTTTCAAATTCATTGGAATATCTGAAAAGAAACTTTTCTAATATAATAAAATGCATGTTTTTCAGGGGGGGGGGGGGGGTAATATTATTATTATGTTTTTCACAGGTGCAGGAGTGGCTGTGTGGTAAGTAGCTTGCTTACCAACCACAAGGTTCCGGGTTCAGTCCCACTGCGTGGCACCTTGGGCAAGTGTCTTTTACCATAGCCTCAGGCCGACCAAAGCCTTGTGAGTGGATTTGGTGGACAGAAACTGAAAGAAGCCCGTCGTATATATGTATATGTATATGTATATATATATATATATATATATATATATATGTGTATATATGTTTGTATGTCTATGTTTGTCTCTCTCCCAACATCACTTGACAACCGATGGTGGTGTGTTTATGTCCCTGTCTCCATAACTTTGCAGTTTTGCAAAAGAGACCGACAGAATAAGTACTAGGCTTACAAAGAATAAGCCCTGGGGTCAATTTGCTCGACTAAAGGCAGTACTCCAGCATGGCCACAGTCAAATGACTGAAACAAATAACAGAGTAAAAGAGTATCATATTTTCAAAACTTACTATATCTCTCTGCATTCTTTAAATGACAGTATTTGTTGTGGTTTATATTGCTGAATAACCACAAGAGGTCAGTTATTGTCAAATAGCCATTAATGGTGAATGACATCCCAGCAGTAACCACTCCTTCTTTCAACCATAGCATAACTAGACCTAGAGTATCTAATTAATGCATGCTCACAATTTTTTTAAACCCTGCCTCTCTCTCTCTCTCTCTCTCTCTCTCTCTCTCTCTCTCTCTCTCTCTCTCAGGATATAACCTGAGAGAGGGACAGAGATTTGGCCACTATTTCTAACAAGTCGAGTAACCACATATAGACTGGTTTTGGCAGAAACAACATCAAGTACTGGAAGCTGTGCACTAGCATCTAATATTGTGACAAAAATGTTTACTTTTTGTCCTTCTTCGTCCCCCATCCCCATAACAAATGCAGAAGATATTAATTCCTTGTAATCCTTTTGTCAGAAACAGTGTCAAAAAATAAGTGAGGAATACAGAATTCTGTTGTGTGGATATGACAAAAATAAAACAAAAGCAAATGGAAAATGGAAAGAAAAAAATACAAAAGAAAATGTTCAGAAAGACATACTAAAAATAAAAAAAATAGGGAATGGTAACCTTACCTGCCTACCTACCTACCAACCTACTCATCTTACCATTCCTCATTTATTTATAATCATCCCAGTTCTTTATTCTTTACAGAAAGCCAAAACCAGTCAAATCAAACTAGACAGCAAAATTTTAAATGAACAAAATACAAGATAATAAAATGACAAAAAAAAATAACAAAACACCACTATACAAGATAAGGAAGGGTTTCTTTGGCTGCTTTAACATCTGTCATTTTGATTGACTGGACTTATTTTATTGTTTTGTCATTTTTTTTCTGAAATATTTTTTTTTCTCCTTTATTTTTTGTCAATGTGTACTAAGAGAAAAAAAAAAAGGAAAGAGAGAGAGGGAGAAACAGAAAGTGTCTTGGATTATTTTATTTCAATTATCAGAATCCCAACAGATATGACAAATGTAGCCTGTCAGTAAAAATTGTTGTCTTCTATTTTTTTTTCCTTCACCTTTATTATAGATAACTAGGAAGGGATGGCTGGCAAGAAGAGGATACTTCCATGAGGTGTACCACTCATATTTTTATTGGAATCAATTTATATGCTTGTATGACATATCCAAGGGTTGTTGTTGTTGTAGCTGCTGTGATGGTGGTGATAGTGGTAGTTATTTATTGTTACATTTAAACATTTCGGGGCGGGGGGGGGGGGGGTAATTTTTACAGTTGTTTTGATTTGGTTTCTGTTTTTTTTTTTTTTCTTTTCTTTTTTTTTAACCATCTTCATTTCTATAGTTTCCGCAAATTAAAGTTGACACTTTAATAAAACATCTTAATTTCTTTAAAATTAATTTTTGAGATAAGTAATTAAAGTCTGATTTAATAAACACCACCGCTACCACTCCTATAACAACCACCACCAACAACAACAGCAACACAATCACAAATGCCATCCTCTAATCATCATCAATATTGCCATTTAACACCTGTTTTTCAATAGGCAGATTTTAGACAGTTATTTCACATGTCACACCAAACGCGCACAACATGCCAGAGCAGGAATTACGCTGAAACCCAGCAAGCAGATTGTTTAACTGTTGATTGAGATACATATGTAAGTGCTACATATCTCAAATATAAACACTGTGTTGAACAAGATGTACAAACAGGATTATCCTCCACTTATACACTCTTTTTTTATTTAACAAGGCAATAACTAATGACAGGTGATGTTTGAGGCTGGGAACAAGGGTGTATATAGATCACATTGACCTCACAAATCTAGAAGGTCCTACAAACATCGTTGACACTGCTTCTTCTCACCTAACTTACAACACACACACACACACACACACACACACACACACACACACATACAATATTTAATTTGGTCAGCTGAAACCAATGTTGGCAATACTTCCTTTTTCTCTCTTTCTCTCTCTTTTATTCTTTTATCTGTTATTTTTTATTTTTGTTAAACCATGTCATTCTTCAGTCTACCATATTGCAAAAAGGTTTATGACAAAAGCAGATTATATTACAAGTGCCAAGCAGGCAGAACAGTTAGTAGGCTGGGCAAAATACTTACCAGTATTTTTGTCCACAACATTCTGATTTCAAATACTGATGGTCATAAGTACAAACAGTTGAGCATTGGTGGTCAGTGGAATTGACTTACACCCTCCCCACAAAATCCTCGCCTTGAACCAAAATTTGAAGCCAATGTTACATAGCAACAGATAGCCTGGATCCCATCACCTTTAAACGGAGTCTGGACAAATTTCTTCAAGGAATACCAGATAAGCCACCTATACATGGATACAACTCACTCAACAAGAACTCCCTACTCGAATGGACCATGATATCACAAAACATGACTTAAAAAGGATTTAGATAATCCTATCAGGTGGTACTTAGTAAGTTAAACGTGGCCTGGACCAATCTTTGGTCGAAACATATCTAAGTTTATCTAAGCTTATGCAAACACAAGGAAATGCATGACAGCGTTTTTTTTCTTTCATTCGCTAACACAAGTCTCATTTTGATCTTACATTAACACAAGCATTAATTAAGATTAAATTGAGGGCTTCATATGACTTACGACAAGGGAAGTCACTCTCAGGTTATTAAATCTGAGAGGTAATTGAAAGCAACTCAGTCCAAAAGGACAACAAGACAGGAGATTACGAGGTATTAAAGAAAAGGAGTTACAAAGTGATATGACACAAGCCTAAAATGAGATTACTATTTACATTGATTGCTGAGTTAATACACAAAGGCTGTCAAGCTGATAGGTGAGGATTAATATAGTGTATTACCACAGACATTCTCCTATTGTTTTATAAATTTACTTACATTTTGTAAATTACTTGTAACACCAAGCACAGGACTGATACAGGATTCATGGTTGGTACAGGATTGCTTAACTTTTTAGCGTTTAAACTGACCATATCTCGCATAAGTATTCTACCTTTAATCTTTTTCAATTAAAAGTGCCAAAGACAGCAGAAAGCCATTTAGCGTAAAATATCATGAAGAAGGAGAAATTAAGATGAAAGGAATTAATTTAGACTTGAAAGAGTTCAAATCATGAGGAGAAGGTGAAAAAAAATGAGGTAGAAGAGAGCTCCAAAGTATAGTAGTTTGAGAAAAAACGCTATGACAATAGAAAGACTTCCTTATTCATGGAAACACAACAGCATTTGGATGAAGATGGTATGAGTTTCAAATCCGGTGAGAAGGCACACAGTGATCTGGAACTAACAGAGAAAGTTCACCAGAGTACTTCCTGTGGTGCTAACAGAAAAGACTAAGACTGGTGATATCACATTGCTGTTGGAGAGCTGAAGAGAAGGACCAATCAAATTAGAGATTAGCTTCTGAACATGGTTGAGGCGATCCAAGTGATAAGATGGTGTACCTGCCCAAATACAACAGTATTCCATACACAGACAAATTGTGGACAATTAGTAAAGATACAAAATGGCCTCACATGTGAGGTAGTCCTTCAACCTATACAATTGGCTATATATCTAGGAAACTCAAGAAAGATCAGGTGAGAAATTATGGTCTAACAATTTCAAAGAAAATGTTTCTTCTTCTTCTTGTTTGATGGTGTTTTACGTTCAAACCTCCAAGAGGTGGAGGATTAATTAATGGTATGAGAAAAGGTAGAGAACAGTTTTGTGTGTACGTGTGTGTATGTGTGCGCACACACATACACACACATTTATTTAGTGTTAATAGTCAGAAGAAAAAGTACTCAACACCATAATAGAAGTTAATGTTTTTATTCTGAGTCAGACTCTTGCTGCTCTGAGTTTCACCTGTAGATGTGAATACTCTCAAAATCCACAGGAAAAAGTCAGAGTAGCAAGGCCTGCCTCAACCAAAATAAAAAACATAATGCACCCATGCCAGTGCTGCTGGTGGCACATAAAAAGCACCCAGCACATTCTGTTACATGGTTGGCATGAAGAAGTTGGAGTTTGGACAGCTCCCTGTTGAACCATCCAACCCGTACCAGCATGAAGAGCAGACATTAAACGATGATGATATATAAGCACTAATACATACATACATATATATATATATATATACATGAATATTTTTCGGCAACATATCTACCTATATAGAAAAGATGGCAATTTTGTTGCAGCCTTCTTCATGTAGAAATACTTTCAGTGTGGAAATTGATTATTATGTCTACATGTTTGCATGCTATGCATTCTACAATGCAATTGTATATTTCCAAATCAATGCAAATAGAGAGAGAGTTACCTCATGAGATCACCAACAGTTACATCATGATTACACCAACAATTCAACTCAAGTATACATAGAAGATTTTCTCTTTATATACACAACACACAGAAGCCCAAAATTTGCTTGGATTCATCAATGAAAATCAGGATGTGTTGTTTCATATCAATTAAGGTGCTACATCCTAAGCGCAGGGATTTGACCACCCTTAATGTTAACTAAAATCATGAAGGGATAAAAAAGTAAGTATAAAAAATAAATAACTTTAAAAAGTATATGAAATTTTATATACATGCTTACAGACAGAGCCAGATTAACAATAGCTGAATATAGAACATCACTAGTTGAATTTTCTATCAAAAATATCCCATTTCAGAAAATATTATGAAAATCTTGATATTCTCTCAAAGATATTTCATATAAGATTAAGATGGTAGGCTAATTACTTTCGTAACCGAATACCAACTAACCTTCCAGATAATAAGTTTTGAATTGTAAAAACCAAATTTAACTTCATTTGAATATGTAAGGAAGTATTCTCTAACAAAGATAGAGAACTATTCAAAACAAGATGTTTTTAACCATGTGAAGAATGTCAGATGCTGGAAAATCTACAACTTCCAAAGCTCTCTAAAATGCAACAGGGAATTTTTAAGTACCTAACAGGACAAAGAAACTCAATAGTATAGACATAGACACTATTAACATGCTTATATTTAATATTTGTCCTATATATATATATATGTGCATGTAGGCACATGGTTCAATGGTTAAAGCATCAGGCTCAAAACTATGAGGTAGTGAGTGTGATTCTTGGACCAGGCTGTGTGCTGTGTTCTTGAGCCTTGAGCAAGACACTTTATTTCACATTGTTCCAGTTCACTCAGCTGTAGAAAGGAGTTGTAATGTCACTGATGCCATGCCAAGCTGCACCAATCTTTGCCTTTCCCTTGGATAACATCAGTGATGTGGAGACAAGAGGCTGGTATGCATGGGTGACTGCTGGTATGCCATAAACAACCTTGCCTGGACTTGTGCTTCAGAAGGGAAGTTTCTAGGTGCAATCCCACAGTCATTCATGACTGAAGGGGGTCCTTACCCTTATTTTCACTATATATATATATATATATATATATATATATATATATATATATATATATATATATATATATAACAGTTATATGGCCGACTCCTATCAATCCATCCAACCAATGCCAGCATAGGAGGCAGACGTTAAACAATGATGATGATGATGATAAGAGGACTAAGCTCTGATAGATACTGATATGTATGTTCAATTCTTCTCTGAGCTCATTGATAGATCTCACACTGCTGACTGTACAACTGAACCTGGCTTGTATAGCTCTCATGAACCATTTGTCATCAGTGACAAAGGCCTTCACTTAGTACAAAAACTGTTTCTATAACCATCAGTCAGTGTTGACAGTGGCACATAAACAGAGATCATGGTAACAGTTGTACTGCTTAGGATTTATCTATGCTTAATTACTGTATTACATATTCTAACTACTTCAACTGAGCTTATATGTTGATTTCTCAGTAAACAAGACAACTACTCTGGTAATGCTAGTACTGTTGCCTATCCAAAAGAATTTCTGTACACACACACACACACACACACACAAATTAGCTTTCTAACTCAAAGCTCACTGCCTGGAACCTTGAGCAAATGTAATTTTCTATAGCCATGAGTCAGCACACAGTTTGTCATTAAAATTGGATGGATAGAAACCATACATGGAATGTACTTTTAATTCGAAAGTACCTTCTTTACAATCTTAAAATAATTCCATGCAAAACAAAAATAAACAACAAAAATAACAACATCTTAATAACATTAAAGAATGTCTCAAAGAATTACTGTGTGTTTCTAGCATAGCACTAATAGTAAAATAAAATAATTCTTCCGTTCTCACCAAACCAAACAAGGTGATACCAGCTGCCGTTTGACAAAATAAAAGTGACACACTATTATCAAAGATGGTCATATTAAGCTTTCTTATGAAATTTTCATTGAAAGAACTAATTAAAACTAATTAAATATTATTAAAGATTAAAATTTCTTATTGACCAATAAAGGCAAAGGTGTGGCTGTGTGGTAGAAGCTTGTTTCCCAACCACATGGCACCTTGGGCAAGTGTTCTCTACTATAGCCTCAGGCTGACCAAAGCTCTGGGAGTGGATTTGGTAGATAGAGACTGAAAGAAGCCTGTCACATATATCTATCTAGCTATCTATTTATATATATATATATATATATATATATATATATATATATATATATATATATATAAACACACACAACAGGTTTTTTTACATATATATATATAAATGTATGTGTGCGTATCTGTGCTTGTCCCCTCATCACCAGTTGCCAACTAGTATTGGTGTATTTACATCCCCATAACTTAGTGGTTCAGCAGAAGACACCAACAGAATAAGTACTCAGCTTCAAAAAAATAAGTCCTTGGGTCGATTTGCTTGACTAAAACATTCCAAGACAGTACTCTAGCATGGCTGCAGTCAAATGACTGAGACAAGTAAAAGAATAAAAGAAATATAAGCACACACATTACATTTGATGACTCGATGAAGTCATCAGATCTACCACCGTCTGTATGCAGGAGAAACTTGGAAAATGACTGCCAAGATCAATCAGTGTTTTAATGTATTCTAGCAACGGTGTCTAACCAGAATACTCAAGATTACTTATGACAGAATCACAAACTCAGAAAAGAGGCAAAATGTGCTGTCGACAGAGGAGGATTGTGGCAGAAAGATGAGTAAGACTTGCAAATACCCAAGAGAGCTACACAAAGGGTACCACCACAGAGATGGATAAAGAGAGGGAGATCCAAGAAGACCTTCAAACAAGATTTGCCACAACTTAGCATCACCTAGGAAGATGAAAGTAATAATGCTCAAAACCAGCATTAGTGGAGATGTCTTGTTGCTCAATGGTTAGGCCAACTATAGCAGAAATTAAGATTAAGATTGAAGTTATCTCTCTTGCTTGATGGTTTCAGATCTTATCCACCCTCAAAGAAGACTTTGTCTCCATACATAATCACACTAAAAGCACACTGTATGGCAGCAAAAATATTTCATACAGTTCTATATTTAAGAGATGAGGAATTATTTACATTATTTACATTTGACGTGCATGTGGCGTAGTGGTTAAGAGCATGGGCTACTAACCCCAAGATTCTGAGATCGATTCCAGGCAGTGACCTGAATAATAATAATAATAATATCAAAAACTACCTTAGGAATGAGAACCCAGGTACGAAATTTCCCCAGGGCACCTGATGAAGGCTCGAGGGTATGTCAGCCGAAATGTTGTGTTAACAACAAGCAAAAATGTTTCTTTATTAGTTATTTTAACCACTTAGTCAAAGGAGGATGTTTTTTCTCTCTCTGACTTTTCCCATCCTCCAGACTCTGAAGTAGAAAGACAGTAAGTTATCCTAAAACCAGAGACCTAGGCTAATTGTTTACAACAAAGTAAATTCTTCTAAAACCACCCAAAACATCAAGTGGTGGTGTTGAAACAGGCAATGGAATAAGTCTACATTAACAGAACATAAAAGACCAGAGCAGATACCATAAGATATTTTGTCTGCTGTTCTTACCATAAGATGTCTGCTGTTCTAACAGCTCTGCCAATCCAACACCGGTCATTGCTACATCCTTTTATCAACCCCAAAGATGAAAGGCAAAGTTGACCTCAGCTGAATTTGAATCCAAGCACACAAAGTCAGAACAAATACTACAGAGTATTGTGTCCAAAACTTAAGTCCACTAAAATAAGAAAATTGGAAACTCCTATTTTATTAGTAAGAAATATAAACTGAGCAGAGAAGGCAAAAAAAAAAAAAAATCATTATTGAAATATATTTGAGTGCAATTATTCACAGCGCTAGCAGTGATTTTTTTTTTTTGTTTTTTTTATTTTTATTTTGCTTTAAGTGCAATATCTTCAATGAAACTGAAGATACAAAACTTATAGAATACACACAGACAACACAAGCGAACACACACACACACACATACACACACACACATATATATATATATATATATATATATGTATATATATATATATATATATATATATATATACACATGTATTCTTTTATTCTTTTATTCTTTTACTTGTTTCAGTCATTTGACTGCAGCCATGCTGGAGCACCGCCTTTAGTCGAATCAAATCGACCCCAGGACTTATTCTTTGTAAGCCTAGTACTTATTCTATCGGTCTCTTTTTGCCGAACCGCTAAGTTACAGGGACCTAAGCACACCAGCATCGGTTATCAAGTGATGTTCGGGGACAAACACAGATACACAACATATACACACATACATATATATATATACATATATACGACGGGCTTCTTTCAGTTTCCGTCTACCAAATCCACTCACAAGGCTTTGGTCGGCCCGAGGCTATAGTAGAGGACACTTGCCCAAGGTGCCACGCAGTGGGACTGAACCCGGAACCATGTGGTTCGTAAGCAAGCTACTTACCACAAACACTTTAGAAAATATGATTTAAAAAGGATGGAAAAATAATAAAATTTTTATTAAATAAACTGAAATGTTGATGATAGAGAAAGGGAATTATGATAGCAGAACAGAAGGATGGTGATGTTCTGAAAAAGAAGGAAAATGATAGCACTGATGGTGGTAGCGATGATGATGATGATGATGATGATGGTGAGTGGTGATGAGGAGGAGGACAACAATGAAACAGTGGTAACGGCAAGTAACAAAGTATGAGAGCCATAACTCATTTCTTAGCATTTTCTTCTATTTCTTATTTTCGCAAAGGAAAGAAAATAAATAAAAAAAAAAAAAACATTCTCATTCTCAGGATGAATGGAAGAATGTTGCAATTAGAATTTTGCCACTGAATATTTTTCTTTTTTTTTTCCTATTTCCTTCTTCTTTTGAGAAGCAGTTGGAAATTGCTTTCATTAAATATTCATGCATATGTGAGTGTTTGTATGGTGAGATTTATGTATTCTAAGCAAATTATTCTACTGTTTCAAATATCAACTATTTCTCTATACCCTTTTGTATTCATCACATCACATTTTCAAAGCAAATGCTAAAATAACAGTTACAAAACATAAGTTTAAGCTTCCCCAAAAATTTAGATAGCTCATTTAAATGTTAAATTATTTTGATTATTTTAATTCCATTCCAACATTATATTTGATTTTACATTCATCGACAGGTACAAAATAAATTGCAACAGATGTTAGCATTTACATGTTAATGAAATGACAAAAATAAAAATTTAAATTTAAACAACAAAAAAAAAGGAGGAAAATATCAGAATTAAAGGGCAGTTATAACGATTGCTTTGTAATTGTGCAGGTAAATTCATGACAAACAGCTGTGTTGAAGAGCTTAATTTTTGATCAGCAGACAAAATAAAATCATACAATTAAAACTTGTGTACAACATCACTCATGTGATTACTATAGCTGTATTTAGATAATTCAGCAAGCACAGAACTGTTTCTATTGTTTGCAAACATTGGAAATATGAATGCTTCCCAATACTAATTACAGACAAATACATCTCGCTCTTAGCCATGACCTTTCTACAAATAATTACAACAACAATTGACTAACACATCACTATTGACACAAAATGTCACCACACATTACAATTACTGGTGGTGTTGTTCTTGTTACTGTTGTTGTGTAGCTCTAGATTGGCTCCGATCGAGCAAACCAAAGGTGTTCCAGCCATAACCAGCTTATCTATTCTTTTTTATTTTTCATTTTATAACGACAGAGAGTAATTGGTGCAATATTTGGCTCCTATTTCAAGCAACCACTAAGATGTTCCCACACTGGCTTATATGCTACATGTTTCCTCATTGTTATATGTACATGTTCATTTGTTACATGTTTGCTCACTGCACTTATTTACTAGATGTTCCCTTACAGTCTTGTATGCTACATGTTCCTTCACTGACTCAAATACTTGTAACCTCCACCCCAGACTGGTATACAACATATTCCCTCACTGTCTTATATACTAAATGTTTCATCACTGGCTCATTTGTTACATGTTTGCTCACTGGGTTTATTTACTACATATACACTCACTGGCTGGTATACATGCCACCTGCCACCACTGACTCATATATTACATTTTTCCTCACTGGTTCATTTGCTAAATGTATTCTAACTAGCTCATATACCACATGTTCACTCACTGGCTTATATTCTACATGTACCTCCAATGGCTTGTATACCACACATTCTCTCATTGGCTCATATACTACATATTCTATAACTGAGTCATATTGCTAGAGAACTGTGTAATCTTTGGAAGAAGTCTTGTCCAAAAGAATGCGAAGCTATAAAAATGTACTTTCATTTGAGGCTAAAAAAGCTGTCGGTCATCTTATCCCTAGCAATCATGATTACTGGTCTTGAAACCCAAAGTAGACAGATGAAAGACCACGGCTAGTCTTGCAAGAGTAAAGAGCCCCATGGCTAAGAGGAAATTGTGAGTGTATTTTCAAAGAAAAAAAACTGGTGAGACTATAACAGAACACTGGTAATAATCAATGTGACATGCATCGGGAGATTTCATTAGTGACTCCTAAGTACTTTTTGCATCTGTGCCCGTCTCACAATGAGGCTAGTGAAGAATTTGCTATGCTGCACAATCTTGAGCAGGCTACGATCCTTCATCCTGGAAGCATACCCTACCCAATGCCTTATGGGACTTGAATAGTATGACTTTGATGCTAGTGACATCTGCCAGTTCAAGGACTTCTGGTTAACTTACATATGTAATAAAAGTTAATATTCAACTGATGGGCACAGTTTTCACCATTACAACAATTATAAATGAAACCTAAATCAGGAAAAAAACAGAACAAATATAATGCTGATTCTTTCAAGTATTCTTCTATTGGTTTCAGTCATTTGACTGTGGCCATGCTGCAGCACTGCCTTTAGTCAAACAAATCAACCCCAGGACTTATTCTTTGTAAGCTTAGTACATATTCTATTGGTCTCTTTCGCCAAACTGAAAAGTTACGGGGGTCATAAACACACCAACATAAGTTGTCAAGCAATGGTGGGGGGACAAACACAGACACAAACATACATACACACATATATACATACATATATATATGAAGGGTTTCCTTCAGTTTCTGTCTACCAAATCCACTCACAAGGCTTTGGTTGGCCCAAGGCTACAGTAGAAGACACTTGCCCAAGATGCCACACAGTGGGACTGAACCTGGAACCATGTGGTTGGGAAGCAAGCTTCTTACCACACAGCGATGCCTGCGCCTAAATATGAAACTATAGAAAAAGAAAGGGAACTTACTGATGCCTCCAGTGATGACTGTAACACGAACATTAATGGGTTTGCCAAACACTTCAAACTGTTCTCCAATCTGATAAGCCAGCTCACTATAAAACAGAAAGAAAATAATAATAATAATAATAATAATAATAATAATAATAATAATAATAAAATATTCAGACAAATACATAACAAAAACACCAGGACTTACAAATATATATAACATACAGAAAATTGCACTACTGAGCACTGCACACATCCTACGCAAAACACTTTCAATACAGTAACCATAAGAGCATCACAGCAAACCACAGCACATACCCAAGGCACACAGAGCTGTGCTCGGTAGTGAAGTGAAAGCATGTTATAAAAATAAAACTACTCGAACAATAATAATAATAATAATGTTTTTAAATTTTGGCACAAGGCCAGCAATTTTAGGGAAGCGGGTAAGTTTAATACACTGGCCCCATTGCTCAACTGGTACTTATTTTATTAACCCTGAAAATATGAAAGGCAAAGTCGGTCCCGGCAGTATTTGAACTTAGAACATGAAGAAGGACAAAATACCGTGAAGCATTTTGCCCAGCATGCTAACAATTCTACCAGCTTACCTGCTTCATAATAATAATAATAATAATAATAATAATTAAATTGAAAAATGTCAGTGCATGCATGTTATTATTCTTAAGTTATTACACCTGGAAAAATACAGAACAAGATTTCTACAGTAGAATTTGCCTAATTTGTCACTCCTAAAGGAAACTAAAATGTACTTAAAATTAAAATTCTACAGTACTTAAAATATTGCAACCGAGAATAACATTTTTAAAATTTACTATATTTTATTAAAACAAAAATTATAAAAATATTACTGGTTTTCTCCAAAAATAAGCCCATTCAATTTTAAGCATATGGGCTTATATTCAGAAAATTTTCATGTAGAGCCCCAGTAATTTTTATCATTTTCAGAAAAAAAATTTTTAAGCAAAATTATATAAATCTGTATTTAAGCCCATGGGCTTATTTTTGGAAAAAGCAGTATTTTAAAAATGATATAAAATAAAATTAGGCTAATTCTACTGTATTAATGCTAACTAATAAATTTTACTTATGATTTGTAAGATTAATGTTTCTTTCTGTTTTTAATCAGAAATAGGGAAAGAGGGCGGCTTATAAATGCCAAAACCTACCCTGGCGAAGAATGTACCCCACAACATAGATTAGTAGTTAGCGACTTTGGGATCAAGGCAAAATGGGTGCCCAGAATTAGACAGGCTTGGAGAAGAAGGGTGTGGAAGCTTAAAGACCCTGCAAACGGACAGAGACTTAGAGACAAGTTACTTGAAGCATTTAACGAAATAGAAGGGGATATAGCATCATACAACGTGGAAGACAATTGGAGATTTCTGCGGGACAACCTGTTGAAAGCCACCGACCAGATTTGTGGGTGGTGTAAGGTCCCCTCCCAACCCAGAGTAACGTGGTGGTGGAACAAGGAGGTAGACAGGGCTATTAGACAAAAGAAACAAGCTTGGAAGGACTGGAAGAACGGTGGTAGCAGGGAATTGTACCAATGTGCCAGAAGGGAGGCTAGGCGACAGGTTTATTTAGCCAGAGGGGAAGCAGATAAGGAAAGATTTGCCAATGTTCTGCGCCGTGAGGACCAAAGACTCGAGGTATTTCGGGTTGCAAGACAGTGTAGGAGAGAGAATAGTGATGTTGTAGGAGAGAAATGTGTTCGCATGGATGATGGTACGCTTGCATTAAATGAGGATGCAAAGAAAGAGGTCTGGAGATGCCACTACGATAGATTGCTTAATAAAGAGAATGAATGGTAGAAAGAGAGCCTGCCTTATGTCGACCCAATAGAGGGACCAGCTATCCGAGTTGATAGTACCAGGGTAGATAAAGCAATTAAGAGTATGAAGACCGGGAAAGCCCCCGGCCCATCAGGAATCACTGCAGAGATGCTCAAAATATCTGGCAGTGTTGGCTATAGCCTAGTCACCCGTATTACGAACCAGGTGATACACGAAGGAGTCATACCCTATGACTGGTGTAGCAGCATCATAGTCAACTGCTACAAAGGTAAAGGGGACGCTTTAGATACAAATAATTACAGAGGCATCAAGCTGTTAGATCAGGTTATGAAAGTTACAGAGAGGGTCATAGCCCAACTAATTAGGGAGCGAATCAATTTAGATGAGATGCAGTTTGGGTTCGTGCCAGGTAAAAGCACTACTGATGCCTTATTTCTAGTGAGACAGTTGCAAGAGAAATACCTAGCCAAGGATAAACCTCTGTACCTGGCTTTCGTTGACATGGAGAAAGCCTTTGACAGGGTCCCCCGATCCCTTATCTGGTGGTCAATGAGGAAACTTGGGATAGAAGAATGGCTAGTGAGAGCTGTGCGAGCCATGTACAGAGATGCGGCCAGTAAGGTGAGGGTTGGAAATGAGTACAGCAATGAATTCCGGGTAGAGGTAGGGGTCCACCAAGGTTCCGTCCTCAGCCCCCTATTATTTACCATAGTCCTCCAGGCAATCACAGAGGAGTTCAAGACAGGTTGCCCCTGGGAGCTCCTCTATGCTGATGACCTTGCCCTAATTGCGGAGTCACTATCAGAACTAGAGGAGAAGTTTCAGGTGTGGAAGCAAGGTCTAGAATTGAAGGGCCTTAGAGTCAACCTAGCTAAAACCAAAATCCTAATAAGTAGGAAGGTAGATAAAACACAAACCCCTTCAGGTAGATGGCCCTGCTCAGTATGTAGAAAAGGAGTAGGTAGTAACTCTATAAGATGTACCCGGTGCAAGCTATGGACACATAAGAGGTGCAGCAACATCAAAGGCAGGTTAACTAGCAAGTTAGTTTTTGTTTGTGGCAGATGTTCAGGTGCAATAAAGACTGCAAACAAACAGGAAACAACTTCTATCTCATTCCAGGGTGAAAAACTAGAGGTAGTCGATAGCTTCCGCTATCTGGGCGACCAAGTTAGTAGTGGGGGTGGGTGCGCTGAAAGTGTAGCTGCTAGAATAAGAATAGCCTGGGCAAAGTTTAGAGAGCTCTTACCCCTGCTGGCGACAAAGGGACTCTCACTCAGAGTAAAAGGCAGACTGTATGACGCATGCGTACGAACAACCATGCTACATGGCAGTGAAACATGGGCTGTAACTGCTGAGGACATACGTAAGCTCGCAAGGAATGAAGCCAGTATGCTCCGTTGGATGTGTAATGTCAATGTGAATACCCGTCAGAGTGTAAGTATCTTGAGAGAAAAGCTGAACATTAGAAGCATCAGTTGTGGCGTGCAAGAGAGACGATTGCGCTGGTATGGACATGTGGTGAGAATGGAGGAGGATAGCTGCGTGAAAAAGTGCCACACCCTAACAGTTGAGGGAACCCGTGGAAGAGGTAGGCCCAGGAAGACCTGGGCTGAGGTGGTGAGGCAAGACCTTCGTACATTGGGCCTCACCGAGGCGATGACTACGGACCGAGACCTTTGGAAATGGGCTGTGCGTGAGAAGACCCGGCAAGCCAAGTAAGATCGTTGCCAGTGCCCCTGGACTGGTTCTTGTGCGGGTGGCACATGAGATGCACCATTTTGAGCGTGGCCGTTGCCAGTACCGCCTGACTGGCTCCTGTAGGATTTTCGAGCGAGATCGTTGCCAGTGCCCCTGGACTGGCTTGTGCGGGTGGCACATAAAAGACACCATTTCGAGCGTGGCCGTTTTCGTGCGGGTGACACGTAAAAGCACCCACTACACTCTCTGAGTGGTTGGCGTTAGGAAGGGCATCCAGCTGTAGAAACTCTGCCAAATCAGACTGGAGCCTGGTGTTGCCATCCGGTTTCACCAGTCCTCAGTCAAATCGTCCAACCCATGCTAGCATGGAAAGCGGACGTTAAACGATGATGATGATGATGATGATGAAGAACTGACTGAGCATATGGTCAATTTGAGACCATAGAATGAACATTCTACTGCAATCAACGTTTTTTTTTTGTTTGTTTTTTTTTTCTTTTTTTGTAATGGGATTTCAATTCAAGTGAAAAAAAAATGTTGTGCAATATTATTTACAACTTCATATCTTATTGTTTGTACTGCATACAACTAAATAAAAGCACTATTTTAATTGTATATTTCAAAAGACATGATTTGGAAAAATAGTTTTGTTTAAATTTATTTTTGGTTATTTGTGTAACATGTTTTTAGGATTTACTTGTTTTTTAGATTCTCATAATAAATAAAATTATCTCAAATTTACCTAATATAATGTATTTTAATTTAAAAAATGTCATTTTTTCATCAATATTTACCTCCATACTTTTTCACTACAGAATATTTTTGCATATAAGTAATATGGATAGATTCCTCTCACCAAGATCTATCATATAAGCTAAAATAAAATATAGATCTCTTTTAGAAAAAAAAAATATATTAGGAGTCAAAGTTGATTCCAGGAGTTACTCTCCCATCTTTGACCTCACATATTTGACTCAAACTTTTTTTTTTCTACCAAAGCAATTTTCAAAATTTATAGCCGAAAATGTAGCTAAGAATGTGACCAATCTAAAAATGTAAACATCATCTAATTTGGTTAGCAACTGAGTTAGTGACAAAGTCTAGAAGTGGTCATGGGTGGGTAAATGTTGACCATAAGAATATTATTCACACACTATCATGTGTGAATAATAATAATAATAATTATTATTATTATTATTATTATTATTATTATAAACCCTGTCTATTTAGACACAAGGCCTGAAGTTTTGAGGGAGAGGGCTAACCAATTACTTCAATCCAACTGCTCAAATAGTATTTATTTCATTAACCATGAAAGGACAAAAAAAGGCGAAGTCAAACTCAGCAGCATTTGAACTCAGAACATAAAGATAGACTAAATGCTGCTAAGCATCTTGGCTGACACACTAATGTTTCTGCCAATTCGCTACCCGGATAATAATAATATTTCCTATGTAGATACAAGGCTTGATATTTGGAAGAAGGGAAGCAGTTAAATATAGACCTCAAATGGGCACATGGTCAGAAATTTGGGTTGGTGAGTGGGTTAGTCAATTACATCAACCAATATTGACTTTCTCAAAGAAAAAAAATCAACATAAGATCAGTCATCAATGGTAACAATGATAATGATAATGGTTTCAAATTTTGGCACAAGGCCAGGAATTTGGGGTAGGGAGTTAAGTCATTTACTGATACATTTATTCTAATGACCCAGAAAGGATGAAAAGCCAAGTCAATCTTAGAATGATAATGATAGTAATAATGAGATATATTTTGCATACAAAATATAGAAGTATTTTTTAAGACAAAAATCAAAAGCAATTTTAAAATTTCCAAAATAAAACAATTTCTTTAGAATTAAATTGAAAATTTTGCAGAAAAAAGAATTGGTTAATAGTTTTAGTAGAAACACCTATAGCACCATACACAGAACGAAAATAATGTATAGCTTTCGTTCTTCACATTTCCTTTAAGTTTGTCAATAATTAGTTTGGAGAATGGAGTGAGGGATATATTAAATGTAAACTCCTTTTGTGTGGTTCAGTTTATTTTCAAAATAATTCAGGATTTCATAATTTAATTGATTCAAAGCATGGGACATGCGAGGATGAAATATTTCAACCAATGAAGGTCAATAGCAAATATCACTAGATGCTGAACAGATAAACAGACAACAAACTGTTAACAGCCAGGACCAACTAGTTCAGTTAATGAAGAACTGATAGGATCTATAGATGTAATATACACAGCTGAGATATTTCAACTAGCAAAAGACCGCTGGAACTAAAACCCAGTCCATGCCTCATTGCTCGATCGAGATGTCTGGTACGGAAGCGTTGCACTGGCCCAGGCTATTCATCCGATTGGATGTATGATGATAATTTACATGATCAGTAACTAGGCATATGGTTCAGTGGTTAGAGCATCAGGCTTACAATCATGGAGTTGAGAGTTCAGTTCCCAGACTGGGCTGTGTGTTGTGCTCTTGAAGAAGGCACATTACCTCATACTGTTCCAGCTCACTCACCTGTAGAAATGAGCTGCAATATTACTGATGCCAAACTGAATAAGCTTTCACCTTTCCCTTGGACAACATCACTGGGCATGAAGAGAAGAGGCTAATACGCATGGGTTATTGCTGGTCTTCCACAAACAACCTGGGACAGACTTGTGCCTCAGAAGGGAACTTTCTAAGTGCAATCCCATGGTCATACATGACTGAAGGTGGTCTTTAATTAAGAATTTGGAAGAATGACAACTACTTTTTACTTAAGCTAGTGTCTAGAACATAATAGTTTCTGGTATAAAATTATAAGAGATGATTTAATTTCGATATGAACGTTTTAAATGATGTTATATAAACCAGAAAATGTCTCAAGCAGTTTAGCATCGAAAAAGTAAAAGCATTTCTGAAGTTCTTATATTGTTTGAAAATCAGAAAAAAAAATATTACAACATGAAGTAGCATAAATATAGCAAAGTCAATGACTATTGACTCAAGTATAAAAACAAGTAATTTCAGATGAGATTCTAAACACTGTAAATGACCTGTAGGGACACCTACTTTTTTATTCAACCATAATATACTACAAAGTATATTAAATGTCTTTATACGACAATACTGTGTTCTACTGTGTTAGCAGTGCTATTACATCAGTTATTAAGGTTATCTCTACAGATTTTCTTTAAATAACCGATCAGTTTAGAAGTATTATGGTGTGTCTGTCCCTGCAACCACTTGACAACTGGTGTTGTCTATCAAAAGAAACCAATACATTCGATACCAGACTTAAAAGATATGCACTGAGGTTGATATATTGAACTAAACCCTTCATAGTAGTGCTCCATCATGGCCACAGTTTGATGACTAAAATAGAAAATACACACACACATACACATTGAGAGAAAATACATATTTATTCTATTTGTTGACAGCTGTTTCATAGCTTGTGTTAGATATGTAAGCAGCGCTACATCATTTGTCATGAAAAAATATAAATATACATGCAATATATATATATATATATATATATATATATATATTACAGAGTAGAGCTGAGAGGACGGACATTTTTGAAATGACTACTACTCAGCCCAAGGGGGAGGGACATATGTTCAACAGGTTCATGGTGTCTTAGCATTTTTTTTCTTTTCAGGTGAAGCCATGACACTGTGGTCAATAGAGCATGGCATGTTTGTCTACAACAGTTATGTGAAGACTAACGAGTCTGTCACAGCAGTTCAGTGTGAGTTTCGGTGCTACTTCAACATTCACCAAAATCATGTTGTTCCCACTTATAACACAATCTTACATTGGGTGAATGCACTTTGTACACAAGATACACTAATGAATAAGAGACTGGTGGCGGTACCACGAACAGTACAGACCCCGGAAAATTTGATACAGAGTCTGAATCACTCTGTTCAAAGGTATTCCACTGAACTGAGCATCGGTAATCAATTGGTAAGGTGTATTTTGCATAAAGACCTGCATTTCCACCCCTACAAACATTGGGCAACAGTTGAAACCATGGGACCATGCACAGCGGCTTAACTTCGCATGCCAGATGGAAGCAATTTTTAAGGCAAATGACAACCTCATTTTGTTAATGAGTGATAAACCTCATTTTCATCTCAATAGCATGGCGAATCAACAGAACTACTGGGCTCTTGAAAATCCAAGAGAACTGCATGAAAGACCAAAAGTGACGATCTGATGTGATGTTGGAAAAGCTGCTACCATTGGTCCTTACATTTTTGAAGACAATAATGGCAACGTTGCTACTGTGAACTTCGAGCATTGCACCAAGATGATAAACAATTTTGTTGTGCCTGATTTATGACAAAAACATATGCCTATTCGATGTGTGTGGTTTCAGCAGGATGGGGCAATGGACCACACAGCCAGAGCATCAATGGACATTCTTTACCCTCTCTTCAATGACAGCCTCATTTCCAGATTTGCTGACATTCTTTGATCCCCTCAGTCCCCTGAGTTGTCCATATTTGATTATTTCTTGTAGGGAAATCTCAAAGCATGTGTGTATGCACAAAAGTCCCATACATTGGATGATTTGAAGGAAGCTATTCATGTAGAAGTCACCCAATTCGACAGAGCAATGCTGGAGTGGAGGCCAACTTCCAAGAGCACCTTCAGAAATGCATCAATGAAAACGGATATTACATGATGGATGTTGTTTTCCACACTTGATTTTGACAAATGCTAATTCAATACAAACACATTGATGTCAATAAAATTTGTTTGCATCTAAAATTAATGATTTTGTTAATTTTTCAAAAACGTCCGTCCTCTCTGCCCCACCCGGTATATATATATACACACACATAAACAAACAAACACACACACTCACACACACATAAATATAAACTGTGCTATAATATAACAGACTACACAGCATTTCATTTTCTAGTCACAGACAATAAGTGTATTGGACCGACTTCACTTATATAACTTTCAGATTATGAAACAGCTGTCGACAAATAGAATAAATGTCTATTCTCTCACTTTGCTTCTATTATCTGATCAATTTTTATACATACTCTCCACAATTGCAGTTCCTGGATTTTCAGAATGACGGTGAGACTATATTCTATCCCTAACCACTGTTTCACAATAGCAACTCATAAGGGAAGACAAGCTCAGAGTGAGCTCTGTTTTCATTCAGTGAATATCTATTCTTGTTATATATGTATATATAATCAGAGAAAGACACAGACAGACAGAGTCAATGGAGTAATACTCATAGTGATTATCAGTAATACTGCTCATGGAAACTGCCCAGAAATAGCTAATAGGTAATTTAAATGGAGTTAACTCCCTTGCATGATTTCTAGAGTTGTTTATACATTTGATTATTTTCTTTTTTGTGACTGTCAATTACATAGATAATCTCAGTGCACCAGAAATCTTCAAAATCATTAAATCTCAGATGCGAGACCCTATTATCATACATTTGTAATTAGTATGCAGAATGCTTCCCTGAGGGATTTCCTCCTCAATCATATTGTAGAAAATAACATATAAATATCTATCTATCTATCTATATATATATATATATATATATATATGCATGTATTTACATGTATAAACACAAACACACACATTTATATATGTACATACTCTCCACAATTGCAGTTCCTGGATTTTCAGAATGACGGTGAGACTATATTCTATCCCTAACCACTGTTTCACAATAGCAACTCATAAGGGAAGACAAGCTCAGAGTGAGCTCTGTTTTCATTCAGTGAATATCTATTCTTGTTATATATGTATATATAATCAGAGAAAGACACAGACAGACAGAGTCAATGGAGTAATACTCATAGTGATTATCAGTAATACTGCTCATGGAAACTGCCCAGAAATAGCTAATAGGTAATTTAAATGGAGTTAACTCCCTTGCATGATTTCTAGAGTTGTTTATACATTTGATTATTTTCTTTTTTGTGACTGTCAATTACATAGATAATCTCAGTGCACCAGAAATCTTCAAAATCATTAAATCTCAGATGCGAGACCCTATTATCATACATTTGTAATTAGTATGCAGAATGCTTCCCTGAGGGATTTCCTCCTCAATCATATTGTAGAAAATAACATATAAATATCTATCTATCTATCTATATATATATATATATATATATATATATGCATGTATTTACATGTATAAACACAAACACACACATTTATATATGTACATATAAATATATATGCATTCATATACATACATACACACACATATATAAATGCAGATATATACAAAAAAACACATATATATATATATATATATTTATATATATATATATATATATATATATATATATATATATACATACATACATACATGCAAACATGTGCACACACACACACAGATATATACATATATATATATAACAAACACTCTCACACTAGGTAAAACAAACACAGTGGAAGATTTTTCATAAAGAACAAAAGGAAATTAATAAAACTAATTCGAGATAACGTGCATGACTCAATGGGGTTATCTGCCGAAACAAAACATATAGCAAAACAATAGAACATAGTATAGGAGGAAGGAACAAGAAAATAACATTGGTGAAAATAGCAAGGAGTGGCATAAAATGTGACATCAAACAGTGATGAAGTTAAATATACCTTCAAGCCATAACTGTCTTTTTCGTAGTTCAGGTATATAGATCTTTTTATGTATATAAACATATATATGAACACGTATGAATACAAACATATATATATATATATATATATATATATATATATATATATATAAACACACACAAAAAAAAATATATGTATCTATGCATCTTTTTGACTATATATATATGTATATATATACACACACACACATATACATAAACATATATATATATATATACAAAAACAGATAAATTTAAATATCTATATGTATGTATATAAACAGATATATATATATAAATACATATGCACACCTAGATTTATACATATGTCTATATAATGTATAATATATAAAACATGTATATGTAATAATATGTGAGTGTGTGTGTGTTTTGCAGAAATTATAAATAACATGAAGATGAGGTAAAAAAAAACAAAAAAACAAGCAAACAGAGCGTATTTGCTGTATGCTTAGGAAAAGTCTTTTACGTTTCAAGCACAGACTCTTGTGCAGAAAGAATACATGAGAAGAGAAAAACATGGCGACAGTAAAGAACAAATGTGTTTGACTTAGATGGTCACTGCATGCAGAAATGACCAGAAGAGGAAGGGGTTACATGAGACATGAGTCACAAGGGGGACAACTATGAGAGGTAACTTGAGGGATGAATAGCAGAGAAGACAAGTGTTTCCTCATGTATACATATATACTCTATTAGTTTGAGTGTGTATATGTGTCTCATTGCTTTCTGCTGATGTACATGTATATGAAGCTACCAGACATGTGTGCATCCTTGTTTTGCATCTATGGACATATGATGCTTCTGTGTATGTGTGTGAAGCAATTAAGCATGTGTGAAAGAGGACGTGTATGTATGAAAGTATAATGTACAGGTATGCTGTATGTGTTTGTGCATGTAAATGTATGTATGCGTGCGTGCTGTTTTGTGTTTGTGTATGTGTATGAGGATGTTATGTGCATCATATTGAAGAGAGGCACTGGTAATGAATGTAGTAGGTGTTGGGAAGTGCAAGTGTATCTGTGTGTACTTGCCACTATAAATGTGAAGATGGGTAGCAAGGGGACTATAGTGGAAATGTGTGCTAGTGTGTGAAGTAAGAAGGATTGTGTCAGTGTGTGTGTGTGTGTGTGTGTGTGTGTGCAGTTTTAGGTAAGGAGTTCACTGGTGTAAAGGAGATGCTCGTTAAGCAGCGTCATTATTGAGTCTAATGTCTAGAGGTGTTTCGCAAAATGGACAGCAAACGTCAGCCAGTTTGTCCAAAGTATAGGGAGAGACAAAGAGAGCAATATACTTTTAACTTACATACATGGATGCATGCATGCATGTATGTATGTATCTATGTATGTATGTATGTATGTATGTATGTATGTATGTATGTATGTATGTATGTATGTATGTATGTATGTATATAGTCGTACTAATGAAATCAAACTAAATAGTGATGTTTTGAAAACCATTTGATTTGATGCATACATTTCAGGTTTGTGTAATATATAATATCAAATGCATCCATTACATAAATCTTCCTCAGTTAAAGCATTTCAAAAACTTCATGATTTCAAAATGGCACTATTCGATCTGTTTTCATTATTACAACCAGTACAACTCGATGCCAGTACAAACTAGCCAGTCTTGACTCCACTTATGCAGATACTCCTACAGCAGTTTGGAGTAATTTATTATATTTCATCAGAGTCAAAAATTCTAATACTATGCACTACTCTTTAGCATAACACAAAATGTGTGCATTTTTATTTGCCATTTAACATGCATTTTACATGCATCCATTCTTTAAATTTGGTGCATTTATTAGAAGAAGCATTCACACAAACTCATATGTATACATATGCGTGTGTTTTAAATTTACCATTGGTTTCATGTTAGGAAAAATATCTTAATATCTTAACAATTTTTCAAACCAATCACATGGAGGAACGGTGTTCTTCTAGATTTTGAATGAAAACCTAAAACGTTTTGTGTTTTCATACAAAATGGAGATGAACGCCATTCCTTCTTGTGATCAACTCGAAAGATTGTGAAACTATAAAGATGTTTTTCTTGACATGTAACCAATGGTAGCCTTAATACACAAATATAGAAATTTTATCCACTAATATGGTGTTGAGCACTCCATTCTTGTTGTTCAACATTTACATATATTTATATATATATATATATATATTTCTTCAAAAGATTTTAAACATTATGGAGAAAATCTTTGAATAAATGCAATTTAGTTCAGCTATGTTAATTTTATTTTTATTTTTTTATCCAATTTAGAACAAGTTATCCCTATGAGATTCTAAAGACTATAGCAAAATACACAGATACATATAATAATAATAATAATAATAATAATAATAATAATAATAATAATAACAACAATAATAATCAAGAGGTAGGAAGAGTGAAAGTGGAAAGAGACTCTAAATATAATGAAATATGAAAATATTGAGGATGTAAAACCAAAAGAAGAATTTTACAAACAAAACTTTCAGAAAAAAAAAAATGGAAAATTAAAAATAAGCGTTAAAAAAAAAAACACAAGGCAGTGTAAATAAATGTCAATGAAAACTAAACAAAGATATGAGAATTTATATTAGATATGATAAAACTTAGAAAAAACACCAATGCACAGTGAAGAGATACAAGAAACAAAATAAGTTAACTACTTTGTTTTTCACAAAAATAGCTATTTACAATAAGGAAGTAATTTTTATTGTATTTCATTTTATCACAAGAATAACTTGAGAATGCTTCCCATGACTAGTGCTGCCAATATAGAAATTCTAAAGACACAACAACATTCACTGTTCCAGAAAACAAAGGTTAGAAAAACTGAGTGCTTTTCATTTACGTTTTTTCTGTCTTTAAATTTTCATGTTAGTATTTTTTTTTTAATATCTTTTAGCTAGGAAGCAAAGTAGTGTATATGATTCTTCACAGCAGTGGTCTCCAACCTACTTTTGCACCAAGGACAAATTCCAGTGCAAGACAATATTTCCCCTGGACCAGGACATAATAATTAAGTGCCTAACAAATGAATTAGGACAGCTGTTTAAGAAGTGGCAATCACTTAATGTGGCTGGAACTTGGGGAAGAGGGCAACCGAAGGCTGACCTTAGGACCCCGAAACTCATGGAAGAGATGACAATGGCCCAAGATTTCTAGTGATATGAGGTTTTTGAAAAAACTTGCCCTCTCAGCAAAACTTAGTCCTGTAAGTGCTATGCCTGTTGTATACAAGCAATCCTTCAGTTTTTCTAAGCCCTGTAAAAGAACTCAGAAGGTTGAGCCTCGAACCAGGCCTTTTGAAATTCCCTTAAAGCCAGGAACTTTTAAGCACCCTCCTTGTATTGTGCTTTCCACCAACATTACATCAATTTAACACCCCATCCCATGAACCAACATTTCCCCCCTACTCATTGGATTCTGTCAAACCATTCAATCCATGCCAGCATGGAACACAGACATTAAATGGTGATGAAGATACAATGCAAAAACACCCAATAGACAGCAATAGTCAATAAAAGAGAAATACAATTTTAAAATTTATTTTTTTGTGTTCAGCCCAGTAGTTGGGTATCCCTGCTTTAGAGGGCAGCTGAGATTAGTGAGAAAAATGTATCCTCAAAGTAGAGACCTGGATCGAATTCTTGCATTAGAGTGCCCCCCTCCCCACTCAAAACACCCATGATGCCTGGTGGTAGTGTTAAGTCAGAGGAGCAGTTTAAGTTTGCATAGGAAGCTTAAACTTAAGACTAATTCTGGTAATTAAGCCTTTAGCATTCAAACCTACCATATCCAGCCAACATATTCTCTTTTATGTTCAAAATGGCCAGCTCTGGCCTCTCACACCAGCCTTACAATATCATTCTAAAAATTAACAGTTACCTCATCAAAATCTCAAAATTACAAGATACTGTAAGATTAATTCAAAATCATGTGAATGAATAGGTATTAATTTTGACAGAACAATGTGAATGCTGAAAGAATTGGTTTGATTGGTTTTTATCAAGTATCATCTCATCTTTGTCACCCAGTTTCTTTAGATCTTAATTCAACATCATCTTACTGACAACAAACAAGATTCTTTTTTTGCCATTCCTCTGCTTAGCTTTCACTATCACAAACTCATTATTCATTTTCATCATAACCGAGTGCCATCATTTGTCCTTAATGTTTCATAGATGCAGGTGTGGCTGTGCGGTTGAGAAGCTTGCTTCTCAACCATGTGGTCTTGGGTTCAGCCCCACTGCACAGCATCTTGGGCAAGTATCTTCTACTATATTGCTGGGATGACCAAAGCTTTGCAAGTGATTTAGTCAGCAGAAAGTGACATAAGCCTAGCAGAAACTGACATAAGGCGGCGAGCCGGCAGAAATGTTAGCACGCAGGGTGAAATGCTTTGTGGTATTTCGTCCACTGCTGCGTTCTGAATTCAAATTCCGCCGAGGTCGACTTTGCCTTTCATCCTTTCGGGGTTGAGAAATAAAGTACCAGTTACGCACTGGGGTCAATGTAATCGACTTAATCCCTTTGTCGTCCTTGTTTGTCTCCTCTATGTTTAGCCCCTTGTGGGCAATAAAGAAGAAACTGACATAAGCCTAGGGTGTTTGTGCGTGTGGTAGTGGGAATTTGTGTGCAACTTTGTCTGGACATCATGTGATGGTTGTAAATGAGCATCACTGTCATAGAAGTGAGGTGGTTTATTTCCAGTCTTCTGTGAAAAACATGTCTGGTAATGGAAAAATATTTTGCTTGGAAACAGGTAACAGTTGGTAACAGGAAAGGCACCCAGCCATAGAAAATCTGCCTCAACAAATTCTATCTGATCCATCATCATCATCATCATCATCATCGTTTAAATGTCCGCTTTCCATGCTAGCATAGGTTGGACGATTTGACTGAGGACTAGTGCAACCGGATGGCTACACCAGGCTCCAATCTAATTTGGCAGAGTTTCTACAGCTGGATGCCCTTCCAAACACTCAGAGAGAGTAGTGGGTGCTTTTACGTGTCACCCGCACGAAAACGGCCACGCTCGAAATGGTGTCTTTTATGTGCCACCCGCACAAGAGCCAGTCTAGGGGCACTGGCAACGATCTCGCTCAAAAACCCTACAAGGCCAGTCAGGCGGTACTGGCAACGGTCACGCTCAGGATGGTACATCTTATGTGCCACCCGCACAAGAGCCAGTCCAGGGGCCCTGGCAACGATCTCACTTGGCTTGCCGGGTCTTCTCACGCACGGAAATGTGAACATATGATGAGCATGATGATGATGATTCAACTCATGTGGTTACATGCTAAACCACTCCCCTAAAACTGCATGGCAAATTATCAATGCAAATTAATATGGTTTAACATTGTATTTAAAATAACAAGTTAAACGCGTTTACAATAATTCTTTTGATACCAAACTGCTGTGGTCACACCTTCTTTGTCACCAGTCTCTGAATATCTTAACATTTTCATTACCTGCCAAATCTGATACCACATGAGGTGTTGCACATTCCTAGATTACTAACCAGTCCAACAGCACTAGTAATTAATTATTCATATTTAAATGAGAATATCATCATAAAGTCTCATTAATATATTAGTGATAACATGATTTCATTAAATAATCACTTGCTGTACAGTATTTGACATTTTTATAACATAAAATTTATGTTCTTCAAATTTTAGGAGATATTTTCCCCCATCCTTCACACCATTTTCAGTATCTTTTCTATAACTTTTACACTTAAAACAAACGGATACTAGCATCACGCTCAGTACTAGAAACTGAATTTAAATGATTTTCGAAAAAAGAAGAAGTAGCAGCAAATGAAAATGTACAACAAGCATAACCAAGTGTTGCATGTCGAGTTGAATATTTCAATTTCCGATAGAGGTAGTAACTCCAACAGTGATATTGAAAGCAAGAATGAATTTATTTCTGAAACACAATGGAGCAAGCATTCAAAAATTATTTCTCCTCAAAATTGTGGGGAAACAAGTCAAAATCACAGGCCTTTTCAATGACACAAAACTAGTGTATTTCCTTTTTATTTTTTTTCCCGTTGAAATGTTCCAAACGATAAGTGAAAATAAATCATTATGCACACCATAAACAAAGGAGAAAGGAAGACAGACAATGGTCTTGCACATGCCTGAATGAAATTTGGGCTATTTTTTTGTAGCAAATATAATAAGCATTAGAAATCTACGCATGATTATTAAAGCTCATTGCATTTATTGTGCAGATGAATAACCATCATCATTTAATGTCCACTTTTCCATGCTTGCATGGATCAGACAGGCTTATATTAAGGCAAATTTTCTATGGCCAGATGCCCTTCTTGTTGCCAATCTTCAACTATTTCTAAGCAAAATAATATCTTCTCATGTCCAAACATGCTTTTGCAGAAAACTGAAAATGAATTATTGAAAATGAATTACACTGCTTGTATGACACTGACACTCATTTACAGCTACCATGTGATGTCAAGACAAAGAGACACAAACATACATAGACATGTATATGTGTGTGTGCATGCTTCTTTAGTTTCTACTGATCACAGGCTTCTTTTAGTTTCCACCAATCAAATCCACTCACAAGGTTTTGGTCAGCCCAAGGCTAAAGTAGAAGACACCAGCACAAGGTGCCATGCAGTACAACTGCACCTGCACTTGCTCAGTTAGTTTCTCACATCAATTTTAATTAAGAAAGCATAATACACAGGAATATAAATCAAAATTTAAAATTGTGTTAAAGAGAGATGAGGACTATAACATAGAAAATACATTTACTGAATTTGCAAATCCACATTTTTTTTTCATCCATTTAGAATGATTTCACATTACAAATGCTCTTAGGAAAGGTTTCAATGTCATAATTTCCTTTCCTAATTTTAATTACGTGGTTCTCTATTCCCCCTGCAATTCACATGCCAAACTGCCATTTGTTCATGCAAAACCAGAACAAACATCACCACTGCTTAAGTAAAGTCAATATGAGGACATGTGGAGACAAACATACTGGCAAACACATGTAAGCAGTAGAAGGGATTAAGTGAAATGGAGCAATTAATTTGCATATCATAACACAATCTTGACAACTAATTTGATAAATAAATTACTGTGTGTGTGTGGTGAATTGCTTTAATATCCTACAGTACTACAGAATATATATGAATAGGGTTATATTTTCATGGAAATATTTTTATATGTGTACATAGGGCAAAGTGTTTACAACGATCTATATATATATATATATATATATATATATAGTATTGTGTCTGGGGAGAGTCATTCTCTTTTAGTGCTTTATTACTTCATGCACTCACCAGTTCGATTTCCATTCATTTACATATTTATTTCTTTTTCTGTAATTTTCGTTGTGTCTTGCAACCTCTTCAATAATACTTGATTCATTCACAAACTTTCATACAAGAACATGGACTAAAATCTTAAGAAAATACAAAATCACAATAATTTCAATGTAATGAAAGTGAAACTGGTCAACAACCACAATACTCTTTCATTTAAAATATATTAAAATTATGTAAACTATATAGGAGTGGCTGTGTGGTAAGTAGCTTGCTTACCAACCACATGGTTCCGGGTTCAGTCCCACTATGTGGCATCTTGAGCAAGTGTCTTCTACTAAAGCTTTGGGCCGACCAAAGCATTGTGAGTGGATTTGGTAGACGGAAACTGAAAGAAGCCCGTCGTATATATGTATATATGTGTGTGTGTTTGTCCCCCTAGCATTGCTTGACAACCGATGCTGGTGTGTTTACGTCCCCGTAACTTAGCGGTTTGGCAAAAAGAGACCGATAGAATAAGTACTAGGTTTACAAAGAATAAGTCCTGGGATCGATTTTCTCGACTAAAGGCGGTGCTCCAGCATGGCCACAGTCAAATGACTGAAACAAGTAAAGAGTAAAGAGAGAGTATATACATTTTCCTTCTATATTTTTTGTATTACAAGTCACCACGTGGGAATAATCGAAATTCTCTTCCTCCCTTTTCTTACTATATATATATAGTATTGACTAAAAATATATAGATATCGGTCAAAGCATGGCTTATGTGGTAAAGAAGCTTGCTTTGCAACCATGTGGCTTCGATTTCAATCCCACTGCACACCACTTTCGGCAACTGTCTTTGACTATTGCTCTATGCCAACCAATGTCATGTAAGCGAATATGAGAACCAGAAATCGTATGGAAGCCCGTTGAATGTGTGCATGCGCATACATACATATATATATATATACATACGCACTGCCTATAATACCAATCTTGAGAAATTAGGCTTCTCAAAACCAGAAAGGAGAAACCTGATTCGAAGACTACAAATTCAAGCCACCAATGGAATTATAAAAATCAGTAAAACTTTCCAGAAGTTTATCATTTAAGTATATTTGAGCATGTCTAGATATGCACGAATATGCATGAGAAGACATACATAACACAAAACATACAAATCTGCACGTATACATACATACCAAAATACATACCCTGTTGTTGATGTGGAAATTCCAATAAAGGTGCCTGGGATCTAAGTGAGACACCAGCTTTTTCTCTATTTGCAAGAAATCTTGAAATAAAACTGAATAATGACAGACATACATACACAGATATATGTGCATATGTCCACATATATATGTTTGTCCCTGCCCACTGCTAAACAACCTATGTTGGTTTCTTTATGTCCCCACAACTTAGCAGTCTGGCCATCGAGACTGATAGAATAAGTAATAGACTAAAAAGTAAATAGTGAGGTTAATTTGTTCAAATAAACCCTTTGCGGCAATCCTCCAGAATGGCCGCAGCCCAAAGACTGACACAAGTAAAAGATTAAAGATATATTCTATAAAACCAAATAGCATTGAAATGAAACACTGTTTAATATTCAAACTTTAATTCTGAATAATTTCTGCTAATATTGATTACTCACTAGTTAATTAGTATTGATTATATTAAGAGCAGTTAATCAATTAGTCAATGAACTATCATAGATAATAAACAAAGATGAATACTTAAGATCACAAATAAATATAACAATACTGTCTCAGTATTAGTAATGCCATGAGAAAGAACAATAGAAATTTCCAAGGAGGTAGAAAAGAGAAGACATTCTAAATCGCTGTGACTTCTACCTGATACTCTAGAAAAGTCACAAGCAGAGGACAAAGTTAAAATGATGAATACAAATTTTATCAATGATGTAAGAAAATAGATTAAAATTATATTATCAGACGGAAAAATGATAAATATGTTAATTAGCAGATATCTTTAATCGCCTACTTATTTCAGTCATTGGACTTTCTTTCAATACTACACTGTATATTTATACATTTTTTAGCCAATATTCTATGCAACAGAAGGATGTGAATATTTCATCTTGATATATATATATATATATCTATATATATATATATATATATATATATACATATAGACGAATGAGATGAAGAAGATAAAGAAAATTCTTTAACACATCTTTAATAATTCGTTACAGCTGTTTCTGTACCAACTCTATTTGCAATGCCAGTTTACAAAAAGATTCTAAATGAGAATTTACATAATGTTTGTGACTTTAGACATTAGAAAAGCACTTCATCAGACTAGTATCAAAAGTGTGTTGTCACACTATGTGTCTTCCAGACATTGTTTTTTGGCTTATATCGAGAGGGAGGGAGTCAAGAAATGAAAGAAAAGGGTACTAAACACATTTAGAAGTTACATGTATTATTTAAAACAGTTCGATTCGGTTCTGTGCAATTTAAAGTTTCATAGGCCCCCTAACAGGAGGCTGTCTCTTTCAGGCTTTGTATTCAGAAATCTAAAGCCTAAAAGAGACAGATTCCTCTTAAGGGCTTGCAAAACTTTAAGTCGCACAGAACTGGATCAAGTTGCTATAAATAATATTCTGCAGTACAACATAACATTAAAATGAAACATTGTTACCAGAGCCAGTAAGTTATTAATGAAACTAGCTGCCACGAATGTGTCATATATTTAAATAAGCAGCTCCAATTTGTGCATATATAAAACTTTATTTCAATACTATACTATACTACAGAATATATCTAAGACCTTAGTAAAAGTGGATTTATAAGCAGTGTCTCTCTAGACCTTAGAGAGCTACTCTGTTACTGACTGAACCTAATCCAATGTGCAGATGTGGCTGTCTACTTGAAAAACTTGCTTGCCAACCACATAGATACAGTTTCAGTCCCACTGCATGGCAGCTTGGCTAAGTCTCTTCTACTATAGCCTTGTAACTGCCTCATGGATTTCGTAGACAAAAAGCTGAAAAAAGCTCACCATAGAGATATGTACAGGGGTTGGACAAAATAAGGGAAACACCTTAAAATTTCAAACAAATTTGTTTTAATATGGGGTAGGACTGCCTTGGGCAGTAAGTACAGCTTGAATTCTACAAGGTATGGACTTGTAGAAAGCTTGAATTGTTTCCAAAGGAATTTTTGTCCATTCTTCAGCTAAGACAGTCGTCAGTTCTTGTTTTGATGATGGTGGAGGATATCGAGTCCTTACTTGTTTTACTAAAATGTACCATAAATATTCAATAATATTGAGATCTGGAGACTGTGGTGGCCAGACCAGATAAGATGTTCAACTTCACTAGAATGTTCCTCGTGCCATTCAGTAACAACTTCAGCTGTGTGAATTGGTGCATTATCATCCTGAAAGATTGTCCTTCCCTCCAGAAACAGTTCCACAACCATAGTATGAATTTGATCAGATAAAATGCTTAAATAGTCTTGACTATTAATTCTGCCATGAAGGGAAACCATTGCGCCGGCGGATTTCCAAGATGTAGCCTCCCCACCACCTAGATCATCACAGATCATCCTCCATGTTTAAAAATTGGAAGAAGGCAGTCTGGGACAAATGCTTCTTTTGGCTGTCTCCACACGTATACTTGACCAGTGGTCAGAAATAGTGTAAAGGATGACTCATTCGAGAAAATAACATTCTTCCACTGCTCTAGGGACCAATTCTGTAGGTTTTTACGCCACTCTAAATGCCTTGCAACGTTTGATTTTGAAAGTAGTGATTTTCTGATTGCAGCCCTCTCATGAAATCTGGCTTTGTGCAGCTCCCAGCAAACAGTTTTTGTGGAAACTGGTTTCTCAAAGAGGTCATTAAGCTCTGCAGTAATTTTGGGAACTGTATTTTTGTGATCCTTTCTAACAATTCGAGTAAGGGTTCGACGGCCCCTCTCTGAACGTTTTTGGTTCACATCCAGAGTTTTGTTTCAACGAAGTGGTTTTTTTCCCTCTTTCACAAAGGCTGTCATTACTTTTGAGACAGTACTTCTTGATACACCAAACATTTCGGCTATTTTTGTTACACTAGTGCCTGCCATATGAACACCAACAATTTGACCTCTTTGAAAGTCCAATAGATCTATCATTTTAATGAGTTTTAATTACCTTTTTCTGATGATATGTGAAAAGAAACAGCAATTTTAGCAAAACATATTAAGCAACACTAATAATAAATTAAAAAACATAAAAATAAACAAGCTTTTGATGGGGTTATAGACATTTCAAAATTATGATGCTATGATGCTAGTTGTTTCCATTATTTTGTCCAACCCCTGTATATATATATATATATATATATATATATCAGAGGCAACTTCAGGTCATCAGCATCACTCGGGCTCATCACAGATTTTGTGTAAGACAAATACCTGCTCAAAGAATTTCATGCTTTTCCACTTTATTTCTAGCCTCAAATGGTTTATTTTCTATATTTAACATTATGTCTTTCTCCATTACTAAGTTAAGGATAAAAATAAGGCAACCATGCAAAACACAACTGATCTTTACACACAGATGCACAGACTAGCAGCAATCAAATAATGACAGCGGAGTGCACAACAAACATCAGTGATCTGACTGTTGCCAGTGGTCTTGACAAGAGATATTAGTTAGCCTTTTACACCTACCAGGTTTATTCATATCAGCCAGAGTTGCAGGATAATTTTTGTTCCTTTAAGAATATTGTAGAACGGAAACTTTTCATAGATTGGAATTTAAATCTTAATCTCTATAGAAATTTATTGTTTCAAGAAAACACTGAATTTGAATTACTTTTAATTTTTATTATTATAGATAACAACTCAAGCTGTAACTTCTGAGCCTGAGTCAGACACGTGTGAGCGACATCGATAGAACATCTGCTGCGAATAATATATTTTGACACAAGGCACCTCAAAAACGACTGCCAGATTCTAAATGAAAATAAATAAACTGCAGCCAGGCCCCAATAAAAGGAACCCGAGTTATTGGCTGCAATTACCAAACAGCCCGAGTGCCGGAGTTGGCACTGATATATATGTAATATTATATATATATATATATGTGTGTAGGTTCATTCTTAAAATTGGGTAAATTTAGATTTACCTCGTTAGATTTAATAAACATCTCCAAAACAATTATATAAAAGAAGAAAGGCAAAGACAAAGAGAAGGAAAAAGAAAGAGAAAAGGGTTCATTAAAGCAATAGTCTTACATTTTAGGAATCTACTGATACATGGATACATAACACACAACCTAGTCTGGGAATCAAACTCACTACCTCATGATTGTGAGCCCAATGCTCTGACCACTGTGTCATGTGCTTTCACACATTTCAAGACGGTACTCAGTTGCTAATGCTGTCCCAACACAGGATTGAACCTGGTCCAACTGATCCTACACCTTCTACCCACAAACATAGTGTTTACATCTGCCAATTGCATACAGTGCAGGCAAAATTCTAGAAATACATTCTGGAGACTTGTACAGAGCAATGTCATAGTTATATACCAGTTGGATTATTCTATAACTAATTTTGAAATAAGGTAGTGATAATCTTTTTATATCAATTATTGTATAGAAGGAAGGAACTAGACAAATTTCTATTGATTTTTTGAAGCTAGCATCTCTCTGGTTGTATTCTATTTCATTGCTTCCTTTATTAATACTAACCATTCTCTAAGATGCTTAATATCGAAGAGAGAAAATAGCCTAGCTTCATAACAGGATGATACTAATTCGATCAAACTAAAAATGACATTTTATTAACAACTGAGCAACAGCTTATCATCAAACTAAATAAACCAGCTTCTGATATGAAAACTACTCAATGAATATTTCATCCTTCAACAGTTGATAGAATAAATAAATACCAGTAACATGTTGAGACAAGAAACCTAGCATGTTCATTTTATGGGTTCTATAAATATTTGATTGACAGTTCATATGCTATAGGCATGCCTGTCCAGAGCTAGATAAAGATGGCCTCTAACAGTAAAAGTCCAGACTGTATTTGCAGTTTATATTAATTTTTCTGATTACACCAACATTATTGAAAATTCTTTTTTTTGTCTCATACATAGTTCCAGTAAGCCAGAGAAAATCTCAATTGATTTAATTATCAAATTTTTGTGGATTTTCAATAAATGAAGCTGAACATCATCAATCAGTTTCGTCACCTTTATATACACATCTGAATCTACTTCAAATTCATATATTAATTATTTGCAGCACAGTGAATGTATCCTTATGAAATATCAGACATAAGCTTTACAAACATCAAAAACCAGTAGTTCTATATATTATTACCATCTGCAAAGAAGCCTAAAACATATCAAGCAAAACTACATTCTCGTTTGTGATCTTAAATATAACTCAAGTCTAGTAAGTAGACAACCCATCTGATCTTTTAGCATTCAGATTACTCTGTCAAATGTAAAGTTTATTTAGACTCATTGTTTTGAATTCAACATTATTTCATAGCTTTAAGGCAGCAAGCTGGCAGAATCGTTAGCACACAGGGTGAAATGCTCAGTGGCATTTCGTCCGCCTTAATGTTCTGAGTTCAAATTCTACCAAGGTTGACTTTGCTTTTCATCCTTTCTGGGTCGATAAAATAAGTACCAGTTAAGCACTGGGGTTGGTGTAACCAACCATCCCCTATCCCTCAAACTTGCTGGCAATGTGCCGAAATGTGAAGCCAACCTTTCATAGCTTTGAAATTTTGATGATGTGATGGTTTATTTTTTTAGAATGACATTGTACGGTAGATGTGAGAAGTCGGTACTAACCAGTTGGAACATAAAATATTCAGGCTGGATATGGATGGTTTAAATGTTCAAGAGTTAAGACACATGGTTTATACATTAATTTGTTTGTCTTATGTCTGCTTTTCCATACTGGTATGGGCTGGATGATGAATTATTGAGGCCATATTTTAAGGCTGGATGTTTTTCCTATCATCAACCCTACCCACTTAATTTTCACACAAAGGACTTTTTTATTCCACCAGTCATTACAAGTTGAAAGTGCAGACACAGATCCATTGGTTAAGGGAATGTAAACAATGACATCACTGCTTAGGTGAGATGCTGTCATGTGAAGACACATTCAAACATACACATACACATATATTTGACAAACAACCATCCAATTTCTATCAATCAAGTTCTCTTACAATAACAGATCGACCTCAAGCTATAGCAGAAGACACTTGCCCAAAGTGCAATCAGTAGATCAGAACCCAAAACCACTTTGTTAAAAGCAAATTCTGTGACCACACATCCATACTTACAGCAACAGTCGATTTCATTAATTTAATAAGCCTTTATAGAAACCTATTTTGTTGCATGTACAATGTTAAGCAGAGAAAGCAATGTTTTAAATGGACTTGTGTAAAATGAAGATTTCATATTTTAGATGATGGTTAAATGCTAATAACTAAATCCTGCATGAACTTACAATATATATCAGCCTCATCAACCACAAGCACAGCATCACAATAAGAACTGATTACTAACTATTCAACCTGAGCAACGTAATTATGCTCATGTCTTCATATGATTAACATCATAAATTCAGTAATGATGAAATTATAACAATAATTTGGATCATCTAAGCAAATATTGAAATGTTTCTCTTACAACATCTATAATTGTTCTGACTACCTCTTAGCTTCAACACACAATAATTCAAACAAGAATCCTGAAACTGGTCCTTAACAATACTTGCAATCCCTCTTTCAACCAATTTGTGACCATTTGAACTTTTATGATGAGCAGAATATACAAAAGAATGATTATGTTTAGAATTAAGAATACGGGCAAATACATATGGCAATGATTGCTAATTTATACAAAGCTAATCTGGGAATCTGGGAATCTGGGAATCAAAACGAGATCAGAACTGCTTCAATGACAAGAAAAACAACAACAACAAAAATAAGGTTTAGCTAATAACAATTTCTGATTTACACGTAAGGCCAGCAATCTGAAAGGAAAGTGTAAGTCAGCAACATTGTTCCAAGTACTTGAGTAGTAATTTATTCTACCGACCTCAGAGGGATAAAAGGCAAAGTTAATTTGATGAAATCTGAACCCAATAAGTTGTGGCTAATAATGGGTTTCAAATTTTGGCCTCAAGACCAGCAATTTTAAAGCATGGGTTAATGGATTGCATTAATTCAATCAATACTTATTTTATCGACCTCAAAAGAATGAAAGGCATAGTTGACCTCACTGGAATTTGAACTTAGAAAGGGAAAATTTGGAAGAAAAGCTGCAAAACATTTTGTCCGACATGCTAACAATTTTCCCAGCTCACTGCTTTAAGATATGGTAAATAATGACTATTACGAGTCACCCGTATTACGAGTCACCCGTATTACGAGTCACCCGTATTACGAGTCACCCGTATTACGAACCAGGTGATACAGTCACCCGTATTACGAACCAGCTGATACATGAAGGAGTCATACCCAATGACTGGTGTAGCAGCATCATAGTCAACTGCTACAAAGGTAAAGGTGACGCTTTAGATACAAATAATTACAGAGGCATCAAGCTGTTAGATCAAGTTATGAAAGTTACAGAGAGGGTCATAGCCCAACTAATTAGGGAGCGAATCAATTTAGATGAGATGCAGTTTGGGTTCGTGCCAGGTAAAAGCACTACTGATGCCTTATTTCTAGTGAGACAGTTGCAGGAGAAATACCTAGCTAAGGATAAACCTCTGTACCTGGCTTTCGTTGACATGGAGAAAGCCTTTGACAGGGTCCCCCGATCCCTTATCTGGTGGTCAATGAGGAAACTTGGGATAGAAGAATGGTTAGTGAGAGCTGTGCGAGCCATGTACAGAGATGCTGCCAGTAAGGTGAGGGTTGGAAATGAGTACAGCAATGAATTCCGGGTAGAGGTAGGGGTCCACCAAGGTTCCGTCCTCAGCCCCCTCTTATTTATCATAGTCCTCCAGGCAATCACAGAGGAGTTCAAGACAGGTTGCCCCTGGGAGCTCCTCTATGCTGATGATCTTGCCCTAATTGCGGAGTCACTATCAGAACTAGAGGAGAAGTTTCAGGTGTGGAAGCAAGGTCTAGGATTGAAGGGCCTTAGAGTCAACCTAGCTAAAACCAAAATCCTAATAAGTAGGAAGGTAGATAAAACACAAACCCCTTCAGGTAGATGGCCTTGCTCAGTATGTAGAAAAGGAGTAGGTAGTAACTCTATAAGATGTACCCGGTGCAAGCTATGGACACATAAGAGGTGCAGCAACATCAAAGGCAGGTTAACTAGCAAGTTAGTTTTTGTTTGTGGCAGATGTTCAGGTGCAATAAAGACTGTAAACAAACAGGAAACAACTTCTATCTCATTCCAGGGTCAAAAACTAGAGGTAGTCGATAGCTTCCGCTATCTGGGCGACCAAGTTAGTAGTGGGGGTGGGTGCGCTGAAAGTGTAGCTGCTAGAATAAGAATAGCCTGGGCAAAGTTTAGAGAGCTCTTACCCCTGCTGGCGGCAAAGGGACTCTCACTCAGAGTAAAAGGCAGACTGTATGACGCATGCGTACGAACAGCCATGCTACATGGCAGTGAAACATGGGCTGTAACTGCTGAGGACATACGTAAGCTCGCAAGGAATGAAGCCAGTATGCTCTGTTGGATGTGTAATGTCAATGTGAATACCTGTCAGAGTGTAAGTATCTTGAGAGAAAAGCTGAACATTAGAAGCATCAGTTGTGGTGTGCAAGAGAGACGATTGCGCTGGTATGGACATGTGGTGAGAATGGATGAGGATAGCTGCGTGAAAAAGTGCCACACCCTAACAGTTGAGGGAACCCGTGGAAGAGGTAGGCCCAGGAAGACCTGGGCTGAGGTGGTGAGGCAAGACCTTCGTACATTGGGCCTCACCGAGGCGATGACTACTGACCGAGACCTTTGGAAATGTGCTGTGCGTGAGAAGACCCGGCAAGCCAAGTAAGATCGTTGCCAGTGCCCCTGGACTGGTTCTTGTGCGGGTGGCACATGAGATGCACCATTTTGAGCGTGGCCGTTGCCAGTACCGCCTGACTGGCTCCCGTAGGATTTTCGAGCGAGATCGTTGCCAGTGCCCCTGGACTGGCTTGTGCGGGTGGCACATAAAAGACACCATTTCGAGCATGGTCGTTTTCGTGCAGGTGACACGTAAAAGCACCCACTACACTCGCTGAGTGGTTGGCGTTAGGAAGGGCATCCAGCTGTAGAAACTCTGCCAAATTAGACTGGAGCCTGGTGTTGCCATCCGGTTTCACCAGTCCTCAGTCAAATCGTCCAACCCATGCTAGCATGGAAAGCGGATGTTAAACGATGATGATGATGATGATGATGATGATGAAATAATGGTGATACAATGTATTGTTTCATCAATTACTATTTTCTAAGATCAAGTCTTTACCTTACATTCATCTATCCTTCTAGAGTTAATGAAGCATGAATCATTCACAGATCTCATTGTCCTAAATAGTGCCTCCTACTACAAAATGACTAACCTTCTTGTAGTGTCTTAACATCAACTTTTCAATATTCATGTGAGTTGGACAGTATTTACTATGACATATTTTCTATGGCTAGATGCCCTTCCTGTCACCAACTCTCATCTGTTACCAAGTAAGACAGGTTTACAGGAAAGATTGGAAATGAAGGACACTATCTGCATGACTGTGACAGAGACAGGTATAGACATATATATCCAGAGACAGATATAGGCAGAGACAGAGACAGGTATAAACACATATATACAACGGGCTTCTTTCAGTTTCCATCTACCAAATTCATTCACAAATCTATTTGTGGAATACTCAGCTATTTACATCCTCCTCATCATCATCGTTTAACGTCTGTTTTCCATGCTGGCATGAGTTGGACGGTTTGACTTGGGACTGGCAAGCCAGGAGGCCACACCAGGCTCCAATCTTATCTGGCAATGTTTCTACAGCTGGATGCCCTTCCTAATTCTAGCCACTCCAAGAGTGTCATGGGTGCTTTTTACGTGCCACCGGCACAGGAGCTCGTCAGGGGAGGGGGGGCTGGCACCGACCCCCGTTCAGATTGTGTTTTTTACATGCCGCCAGCACAGGAAACCAATCAAGCGATGCTAATTCAATGAGCAAGTAATTAATTCAGTTGATCAAGTAACTGAATCCACATCATTATGTAGCTGTGTTGTTCAGGATTTGTTTCCCAAGCACATTATCTCAGGTTTGGTCCCATTGCATAATACCTTAGACAAGTCATCTTCTACTAAGACCCCAGGCCGATCAAGGCTTTGAGTAGATTTGGAAGGACAGAAACTAAAAGAAACTTACCATATATATATATATTTGTCCAACCCATGCCATCATGGAAGGCGGATGTATGATGAGATATATATATATATATATATATATATATATATATATATATATATATATATATTTACATGTGTGTTCATGTGTGTATATACATATATATTGTATGTATGTATGCATGTGTGTATGTATACATGTCTATATAAATATATTTATGCTTGTGCATATGGTGTATGGGTGCATGCATGTATATACGTGTGTGTGTGTAAGAGGGAGAGAGAGAGAGGGGGGGTTTGTGTTGCCTTGTCTTCACATTGCGTGATTGCTGTACATGAATATCACTCATTTCCAATATTCTACAGAAACATGGTTGACCATGTGAACATATTGCCTTGCTTGGAAACAGTTAAAGGCATCTAGCCACAGAAAATCTACCTCGATAAACTTCAATAGGCCCATGCAAGCATGGAAATGTGGACATTAAAATAACGACAACAACGACAATGATTTGTATAATTCATTGTTTGCTGGAATGGCAAGTGTTATTGGCACAAAATATAATCATTCTATTTCTTTCCTTTCAACAAATCTAGTCATGTGAATCCTCCATGTTATATGTGTTAATGTCTCTGTTACCAGATTTCTGTTGGAATACACTGCCTTCATTTTAATTCTTTTTCTAAAATAATGAAGAATTTAGTAAAAATGATTGTCATTATTGACCCTTTAGCATTTAAACCGGCAATATCCAGCCCAAACATTCTACCTGGTTTATACCTGGCCTCCCAGAGCTACTTACAATGTTTTTCAAAAATATACAATCGCATCATCAGAGTCTCAAAGATACAAAATAATGCATGTGTCGTTTACCAGATTTCTGCTGAAATACACTGCCTTTGATGTTCAAGCCAGCCACATCAGACCTCTCACACCAACTTTACAATGTCATTCAAAAAATATACAATCGCATCATCGAAATCTCAAAGCTATGAAATAATGCGTGATTCATTCAAAACAATATGAATAAATGAGTATTATATTCATTCAACAATGCTAGAGGGTTAAGCTGGTCTTTGAAACATGAATTAGCATGAAAGTTGGTTAGAAAGTTTGAATTTGCTTGAAAACAGGAAGTCTGTATAATAGTACCAGGGGCATTCCTAGGGAGGTTTGTATCAAAATCGGTAAATAAGATGTAAGATCAATATAAATATAATTACTGCCTTGAAAATATCCTGGTAAAAATTGAAAATAGTTCATTATTGAAACAATTCTGTCAAATTCAGAACTTAATTCTTGTTATATCATCAACGAACATAATTGTTTTTCTGTCATTTTTTTTTATTTTGTCTTTGTTGGTGCTTTCTTCAAATCACAATAAAACCACTGCTTGAAATTTGAAACTTAAATTCTATATTAAAACTCTGCTAGAAAATATACCACTTGATACTGTGATGGTGAATAGGGGGAGGGGGAGCATGAACACACGTGTACGTTTGTGCGTAGCATGCACATCTGTGTGTAAGCATGTGCATGTGTGTGCATGGCCCATTTATGTGTCTGTGTGTGTGCGTGTGTGAATTTATTCTTAGCATTTCCAATGATCACAAAAAATTTTTTAAATAATATCTATTTATCAACAATGTCATCTTTTCTAAAAGTGAGACCAAAATAAATTATACTCTAGATGACTTTTTTGTTTGTTTGCGTTTTGGTTTTTTGTCGTGTCCCCACCACTCCCATCAAGTAGCTCAATTGATTAAAGGTCATTTATTTATACTTTCTTTTTTAAATTTTATTACATTGATCACTAAATCATTTACAGGAAAACAAAGAGCAGCTGACTTACACTTCTTTAAGGCAACTGAAGTTTAATGCACAAGGTGATTTAAATCATTTCCCGTCAGTCTTCTACTCACTATCACAGACATAAAACAATGTCCTGTACAGCAGAACAACATAATATATATGTATAATACAAATATATAACTTATAACTCACACAGCTAGTTTTAATAGATGATGTTGACAATGCCATCGTCACCACCACCACCACAACTCCATTCATTTTTTTTTTGGTTTTAATGAAATAGTTTTTTTAAGATAACAACTTCATTACCACAGATTTAACCATCCTTGCACACAGTACTTGCATCACTTGCCAGTTGGAATCTAGTGAATTTGTTAAAAAATACTTTATTCCAAATCATTAACCCTTTGCAAGTTACAATTTCAAACTATCTGGATTCAACTCTAGTAAAACTTACTAATTCTCCTTCAACAAACATGAATCCATGAATTTAGACTCTGGTTTCCATCTTCTTCTAATAATGATCATGCATCAACATGCATATATGTGACTAAGGAAAAAAATTTAAAAAAACTTTCCTGCTATCATCCTCATCAACTAAGACAAACTATAAGCTTGCCAACGTAGCAGAAAACTGGGATTCAATCACAGAGCTTTCAGTCTTTAATCTGATGTTCTCTCAACGTAGCTCAACAAGCTATGAATGGTCTTGCAATTTTTAGACTTCCTAATATAGTAACATTCAATACAGAAAAGATGTCTGTGTCGTCGTCGTCGTCATTTAACATCTGTTTTCCAAGCTGGCATGGATCGGACAATTTGACAGAGGCTGGCTAACTGGAGAGCTGCACCAAGCTCCAATTGTTTCATTCGGCATGATTTCTATGGCTAGATGCCCTTACTAATGCCAATCACTTTACAGAGTGTACTGGGCATTGTTATGAGATGCTGGCACAGGTGCTTTTGTGGTGCCGGCACAGATGCTTTTTCATGGCACCAGCACAAGTGTTTGTACGTGACACTGGCACAGGTGCTTTTTATGTGGCACCATCACCTGTGAGCTCTCAAGACAAAGACCTCTCAGTTGAGAGAGGGAGGGGAGGGCATAGTCATAGTGTGTATGAATGTTTCATTCATTTTCATGTCTCTTTCTTCCATGTTGCATGTATTAAATGAATATGTCATTGATGTATTGATGCACCATGTTCCCGCTTGATGCCATTCCTGTTGCAAACGCATACCTGTTTTTCAAGAAAGAGAAATCATATTCCATGCAGCTTTCAAGGTGCAATGTAAATAGATAATTTGTTGACAGGAAAACTGATAACAAGAACACAGCCTATACATCACAATTTTTGCAGAAACAAGCAAGATTTAAACAAACACACAGACACAAACGCTTTCTTCCAGTATTTACCAACCAAATCCACACACAAGGCTTTGGTGAGCCCAGAAGTTGAAGCAGAAAATACTTGCTTTATGTGCTACACAGTGGAACCGAACACAAAATCAACTAATTATACCTAAGTATATATACAGGGTTGGCCAAACATCCCTCACAGCATAAGTTTCAATATGCTCGGGAATTGTCAGACATGCTTCAGTTAAATTTTGCCACAAGAGCAGCCATCTTGAGGGAAGGGACCTGACAATTACATCGACCCCAAAAGGAT